>NC_046168.1:36300527-36329728 GCF_011064425.1 Rattus rattus
AAGCTTCAAGGAAGATTGCCATAGAGTTCATAACTCACTGTGGGGTTTATGGTCATTTTCCTTGTATTTCTTCCTTCCATCTGAATGGAAAGATATAGACTGTCCCACGAATCCTGATAGACCATGAGATATTCAGTAAAATGGAAGAAATGAACTAGAAATGGACAAGCAGGAGGGGAGGATAAATCTGGATCCTTGAGGATTCCATTAGGTACCACGTCATCCTATATATGTGGCTTTCTTACCTAACTTTCTTATTGCTAAAGTCTTGCCCTCTATTGTCCTCAAAATTTCCACAGAACTGATCATTCCTATACTCTGACAAAATTATGTTAGTTAAATAAAAAACAGCAGTCATTGAAACTTCATGGAAATTGAAGCAATTCTGTCAGTCCCCTCAGGACATGCCTTCATAATTTTCTTTCTTGTGGCCAACCTCTGTACCTGGAGCCCATTATCTGCCACACTAGTCAGAGTTGAAGGCTTTAGTTGAGAAAAGCTAAGCATTGTTTGGAAGTGATCTCTGGCCTCCCTGCCTTGCTCCTTCTGTTTGAGAATCTACCCTGGTGGCTGGCTATTGTCCCTTGCCTGGCTTCCCCAGGCCAGTATTTTTTCAATGAGCAGTATCTAGCAGAGAAAATGATAGAGCTTCAACCTCTGTAGAACAGAACCATCATGGAGCAGATGGAAAGAGAAGTCCAGATGGGAGAAACTTCAGCCTTTGCTAGGCCAACTGAGAAAAAAAAGAGTGTAAGATTCAAACTTTAATGACGCTGGCTGCCTTAGGGAAACACCAGGTGATTGGAAATTTAACACCCTATCCAAAGAGTTTAGGATAACACCCTGTTCCAGGAAATAAGCTAATCTCAAAGAGGGAAGGCCCCTTAGCAGTCCCCCATCCGTGTGCCAAAGATAACCTCTCCATTAAGGAGTGTAAAGGTCATTGTGCGTCACCAAGGACCAACTCATGCTATAGCTGTCCTCTACAAGAGTATAAAAAGTGTGTACTTTTGTTACTGGGGGGTCGCCTCTGTCCCGATTACAGGTCCCCAGTGCACTGGATCATTAAACCTCTTGCTTGATTGCATTGCTCTCCGTCTCCATGTTTTCATGAGTGGGACCTCCCAGATGTAGGGTTGATCGGGCCCTACAAGAGCTCCCACCTTCTTTTCAAACATTTTCAAGAGGAGCTTCTGCAGAGCTCAGGAGCAGGAGTACTTTGTCTCTGATGCTACAAATTACCCTAATCTTGTATAGGTTCCCCAGGGGTGTCTGCAGAAGTACCTGTCAATTGCTCAACCCTCAGTAATCCTGCCAACCCTCGGTAATCGCCTCTTCCTTCAGGCCCTGATCGATATTAGTATTTATGTCTATATAGTTACTATTGGCTCTAATAATTTATATTTCCCAAGTACCTTGTATTCACAACCAAGATTAATTTAGATTTATTCCTATATTTTTGCTTATGTTTATATGAGTTTGCCTTCTACTGCTCTGTGGTTTAACGTCTCATTTTTTTCATTTCTTTCAATTGATGTCTTTTCATATATAAGTCTTAACAGTTCGTTTTTTAAAAAAGCAAGTTGAGACTTCTGAGTTAGGCTTTGATGTCCTGATTTACATGTCCGCTAAATGTATTCTATCACTTTGGAGGGTTTTGTTAAATCCATTTCTTTTCTATAGTATCCACGTACTCTATTTGTATTACATGACATAATGGAATACTTATTTGTCCTTTGTGATGGATAGAAGTTTCTTGGAACAAACTTTATATTTGGTTTATGTGTGGGAAGGGTAAAGATCACATAATAGTGTAAATGCCTTTTCATTGTAAAGTAACTTTGCATGAATTCATTTATATTTTATTATCTCACCAATTAAGTCAAAGCTGTGGGTTTAAAACAAGGCCAAGTTTCTCTTTTTTCTCACTGACTTGTCCTGATTTAATTTTGCCTGTAAATATGGCTTCTCCCATTGATCTTTCAGCTCATTCTCTGCTTAGAACAAAACCTTGTTTAGATCTGTTGTTACTGTGGCCTGACAGGATATTCATTTAAAGATGTTAATTTTCTGCATTTTTCTAATTTTAAATTCTGATTGTTCCTCTCTTCCATAAACCCTCCCCTCCCCAAACAATCCTTGCTATATTAGTAGTTATTAAATTAATTTTATTTTTATGACTTTTATCATTCTCCCACTTTTTTAAAATAAATCATTTTATTGGATATTTTTTATTTACATGTCTTTCCCCTTTCTTGGTTTCCTGTCCATAAACTCCCTATCCCATCCTCCTTCCCCCTTCTTCTGTGAGGGTGTTCCTTCTCCCCAACAACCCATCCCTTCCTGCCAACCTGCACTGACATTCTCCTACACTGGGGGTCCAGCCATGGCTGGACTTCTCCTCCCATTGGTGCCCAACAAAGCCATCCTCTGCTACATATGCAGCTGGAGCTATGGGTTTGTCCATGTGTACTCTGGGAGCACTGGTTGGTTGGGATTGCTACACATGGTAGTGGACATTAGAGCAAAAGCTCAAATTACCCAAGATATAATCCACAGACCACGTGAAGCTCAAGAAGAAGGAGGACCAAAGTGTGGATGTTTCAGTCCTTCTTAAAAGGGGGAACAAAAATATTCCATAAGACAAAGATTGGAGCAGAGACTGAAGGAATGGCCTTTCAGAGCCTGCCTCACCTGGGGATCCAGTCCATATACATAACAGTTACCAAACCCAGACAATATTGCTGATGCCAAGAAGTGCATGCTGACAAGAGACTGACATAGCTGTCTCCTGAGAGGATCTGCCAGAACATGACAGATACAGAGGCGAATGCCAGCAACAAACCATTGAACTGAGAAAGGGGTCTGCATTAGAGGAGTTAGAGAAAGGAATGAAGAAGCTGAAGGGGCTTGCAACCCCATAAGAACAACAATGTCATTCTCCCAGTTTTATTGAGAGTTTACTTTTAGTTTCTCATTCCCTTGTATAAGAAAATATTATCATCAAATGTATTTAACTAAGTACTATTTAATTTTTGTAATTTATTTGACCTGTTATATAAAAACATCAAAGTTATGCATATTAATGAAGTATCATATGATAAATAACATATCTATAGGCATAGTGTTTCAATAAATAACCATATTTGCCTTCTTACTGACCATCTTTGTTAAAACTTTCAAAATCCTGTCTTTTTAAATTGCCTGTATATTACTGTTATTGAGTTCATACATCATGCAAGCGTGTACCAGAAATTTTTCTACTATTTAATGTAAGTTATTACCCTTTGATTTTCCTCTTCCTCTTCTTCCGCCTCTAGTCTCTCCCCCAAAATGCTAGGAACCAGCTTCTACTCTTAATTTCTGTGGAATCAAATTTTAAAGTTTCTACACATGAATGAGGTCCTACAGCTTTAGTTCTGTCTTCTAATTTCTTGGACTTGACTCACAATCTCCAGTTTTATCCATGTTGCTGTAAATAATAACATCTCATTCTTTTTTCTGGATAATTAGTATTTTGGGGTCTCTATCATTATGTTTTATCTACTACCAGTTGATGTACTGAAAGCACTTTTGTCTTTATTTCCTGTCCATTATGAATAGTGATCTTTGAGCTAAATCCCCAGCCCCCCTAATTGAAATGCTGAAACATATGTAATTTTGATACATGGATCTGCTATTTTTTTTAAGACAAGGTTACTTTTCATAGCTCAGGCTGTCCGTAAGTTATCATTTAGTCAAAGTTGACTTCAAACTCATGCCTAACACACTGATCAAATTTCTTTTGGACACATTTTGAAATTATAGGGCCATCTCAACTAATGAAGAAAGGGCATTCAATAGAATTCAGCTTCCCTTCAAAATAGACACAGTGAACAAATTAACTATTTAAGAAATGTGTTATCAACATAAAGAGCCTTTTATAAAATTCCAACATTATTCTGAATGAGGACCATTTACAGCTTTTTATGATTTTGCAGTGATATGATAGTTCTACCTTCAACTTAGTGAGAAACCCCATGCTGTTTTCCAACAAATTCTGCTAACTTATAGTATATCAACAATGTATGAAGTTCCTATAGACATGCCCTCACTGGAACTTGCCACCTTTTAACTTTTTGATGAGAGCCATTCTTTCTAGGGTAAAGCGTTTCATGTGAACTACTTCGCAATTTCCTGATGATTGATCAGGTTGAGGGATTTTTTTTTTCATATGCCTGCTTGCCTGTATGTCTTTCTTTATGAATGTCACCTTACCTGCATTGACCAATTCTGGTTTATTTTCTATTAAGATTCAGAATTTCAGATACATTCTGGGCATTGATCCTTGTCAAGATGCATGTCTTCGAAGCATTTGTCTCTCATCTTTCAGTTGTCTGTGCACCCATATACAATATAGTTCTTCCTAAAGTACCCAAAGCATTTTGATTTAATGTAATTCCACATCTACTTTTGCTTTTGTTTCCTGTGCTTCTAAGCACAAAAACTAAATGCCCTTACCTCTGATAATGTTTTAAAGTATTTCCCCATGTTTCTTTATACTAGGTTCCTAATTTAGGTATTATGCTTACGTTTATGATCCACTTTGAATATATCTTAATAGTATGGTAGAGATCTGGCTTGGTTCTTTTGCTTATGAACAACCAGTTTCCCTAGCACCACTATTGAAAAGACTGTGCATTCTCCAATGTGTGTTTTCAGATGCCTTGTCTCAAATCAGTTACTGGTAGATAGATGATTTTACTTTTGATCCTCTACTTTCTTTCATTCACCTAAGGGCCTGATTTTCTATCTGAAGGATGCTTCACTGATTCCCATAACTCTGTGGTAGCAATGAAGTCAGATAGTGTAGTGCTTCCTGCTGTCTTCACCTCGCTCAACATGGCTTTAGGTATTTGTGGTTGATTGCATACAAACGAGATACTTTTTCTATTTCTATAAGGAGTAGCATTGGTCTTTTGAAAGAGATTCATTAAATCTGTTTATTATTTTGGGTTAGCAAGTACATTTTAATAATGTTGATCATTTCAATTCATAAACACAAGATGTTCATCAGTCTATGTACTCTTCAGTTTCTTTGTGTGAACATTTAATAAACAAAGATACTTCTCAACTCTCGTTAAACTTTTCTCAGTGTTTTATCTTATGTAGTTATTGTAAATGGGATTTCTTTCTTAATTACCTTTGCTGTCGCTGCTATTCTTTGAGAATGCTACTGCATTTTGTATGCTGATTTTTCTCTCCTGCAATTTTAATGAGTTCATTTGTTATTTCTACTAGTTTTTTGGTCTAATATTAGGGTTTTCAATATACATTATCTTATCATCTGCAGTGGCAATTTGCATTTTGTTATTTCAATTTTAGTGCCCTTTACTTTGTCCTGACTCAGTGTTCTGACTGAGATTTCCCACACTATTTACAACAATAGGAGGAAGATGAGTAATTATCTCAGACTCCACTATACAAAAAATTCTCAATTTCTCCTCATGCAGATTAGTTGTTGGAACTTTAAAAATACTCTTTATTATGTTGATGGTGCATTTCTTCTTTGCTCAAAGTTGTGCACCGTTTCTTTTAATCATGAAAGAAACATTTAATTTTAATAAATGCCTTTTCTATATCAATTAAGGTGGCCATTTTACTTTTTAGCTTCATTCTGTTAATAAGATGTAACAAGTTTATTGATTGTCATATACTAAACTATGAGTCTCATTTGATCATGGCAAATAACACTATGTTTTCTTGAACATGGTTCACAAATATATTCGTATCTGTTGATTATTCATGTTCGTGTGATAGAGTACACATGATCCTCCACACAGGTCATCATCAGGTATCCTTAATAACTTTCCAAGATATTTTCCTCAGACAGACTCTCTCACTGAATATAGAGCTCACTGCATTGGGCCTGTCTGGTTGGCCAGTGCCTGTCTCTACCTCCTCAGGATTAGAATAACAATAGATGTGACACCATGTTCAACATTTTTTTTTTTTTTTTTTTTTATTATTATTAATTTTAGTATTTCTTATATACATTTCGAGTGTTATTCCCTCTCCCGGTTTCCGGGCAAACATCCCCCTCCCCCCTCCCCTTCCTTATGGGTGTTCCCCTCCCAACCCTCCCCCCATTGCTGCCCTCTCCCCAACAGTCTAGTTCACTGGGGGTTCAGTCTTAGCAGGACCCAGGGCTTCCCCTTCCACTGGTGCTCTTACTAGGATATTCATTGCTACCTACGAGGTCAGAGTCCAGGGTCAGTCCATGTATAGTCTTTGGGTAGTGGCTTAGTCCCTGGAAGCTCTGGTTGGTTGGCATTGCTGTACATATGGGGTCTCGAGCTCCTTCAAGCTCTTCCAGTTCTTTCTCTGATTCCTTCAACAGGGGTCCTGTTCTCAGTTCAGTGCTTTCCTGCTGGCATACGCCTCTGTATTTGCTGTATTCTGGCTGTGTCTCTCAGGAAGCGATCTGCATTCACATTTTGATCATCCGTCTTGAGTTTCATTTTATTTTCTAGGCATCTAGGGTAATTCAAGCATTTGGGCTAATAGCCACTTATCAAACATACCATGTATGTCTTTCTGTGATTAGGTTAGCTCACTCAGGATGATATTTTCCAGTTCAACCATTTGCCTCAATTTCCACTCATTGTTTTTGATACTTCAGAGTAATATTCCATTGTGTAGATGTACCACATTTTCTGTATCCATTCCTCTGTTGAAGACATCTGGGTTCTTTCCACTTCTGGCTATTATAAATAAGGCTGCGTGAACATAGTGGAGCCTGTCTTTTATATGTTGGGGCATCTTTTGGGTATATGCCCAGGAGAAGATAGCCTCAGGCAGTTCAATGTCCAATTTTCTGAGGAACCTCCAGACATTTCCAGAATGGTTAGAATAGCAGTCTGCAACCCCTAACAATGGAGAACTCCCATTTGCTGTCACCTGAGTTTTTGATCAAAATTCTCACTGGTGTGAGGTGAAATCTCAGGGTTGTTTTTGATTTGCATTTCCCTTATAACGATGTTGAACATTTCTTTAGGTGTTTCTCAGCCATTCGGCATTCCTCAGCTGTGAATTCTCTGTTTAGCTCTGAACCCCATTTTTTAATAGGGTTGTTGTCTCCTGCTGTCAACTTCTTCAGTTCTTTGTATATTTTGGATATAAGCCCTCTATCTGTTGTGGGGTTGGTAAATCTTTTCCCAATCTGTTGGTTGCCAAACCACAGTGTCCTTTGCCCTTACAGAAGCTTTGCAGTTTTAGTCCCATTTGTCGATTCTTGATCTTAGAGCATAAGCCATGGGTGTTTTGTTCTTTTTTCCAGTGCCCATGTGTTCCAAATGCTTCCTGAGTTTTCTTCTATTAGTTTGAATCTGGTTTGATGTGGAGGTCCTGAATTGGACTTAAGCTTTGTACAGGGTGATAAGCATGGATCATCTGCATTCTTCTAATGTTGACCTCCAGTTGAACCAGCACCATTTGCTGAAAATACTATCTTTTTCCATTGGATGGTTTGGCCCTTTGTCAAAATCAAATTAGGTGTGGGTTTATTTCTGGGTCTTCAAACCATTGGTCTATCTGTCTGTCTCTGTACCAATACCATGCAGTTTTTTATCACTATTGCTCTGTAAACTGCTTGAGATCTGGGATAGTGATTCCCCTAAGTCCTTTTATTGTTGAGATAGTTTTAGCATCCTGGGTTTTTTGTTATTCAGATGAATTTGCAAATTGTTCTGTCTAACTCTTTGAAGAATTGGATTGGTATTTTGATGGGGATTGCATTGAATCTGTAGATCAGAATGGCCATTTTTAATATTAATCCTGCCAATCCATGAGCATGGGATCTTTCCATCTTCTGAGATCTTCTTCAATTTCTTTCTTCATCTTGAAGTTCTTATCATCAGATCTTTCACTTGCTTGGTTAAAGTTACACGCTACTTTATATTATTTGGATCTATTATGAAGGGTGACGTTTCCCTAATTTCTTTCTCGGCTTGTTTCTCTTTTGTGTAGAGGAAGGCTACTGATTTATTTGAGTTAATTTTATACCCCACTTTGCTGAAGTTGTTTATCAGCTTTAGTAGTTCTCTGGTGGAACTTTTTTTGGGATCACTTAAATATACTATCATATCATCTGCAAATAGTGATATTTGACTTCTTCTTTTCCGATCTGTATCCCCTTGACCTCCTTTTTGTTGTCTGATTGCTCTGGCTAGAACTTCAAGAACTATATTGAATAAGTAGGGAGAGAGTGGGCAGCCTTGTCTAGTCCCTGATTTTAGTGGGATTGCTTCAAGTTTCTCTCCATTTAGTTTGCTGCATATGGCTCTTACTATGTTTAGGTATGTGCCTTGAATTCCTATTCTTTCCAGGACTTTTATCATGAAGGGGTGTTGAATTTTGTCAAATGCTTTCTCAGCATCTAATGAAATGATCATGTGGTTTTGTTCTTTCAGTTTGTTTATATAATGGATCATGTTGATGGTTTTCCGTATATTAAACCATCCCTGCATGCCTGGGATGAAGCCTACTTGATCATGGTGGATGATTGTTTTGATGTGCTCTTGGATTCGGTTTGCCAGAATTTTGTTGAGTATTTTTGCGTCAATGTTCATAAGGGAAATTGGTCTGAAGTTCTCTTTCTTTGTTGGGTCTTTATATAGGTGAATATTTTCATAGAAGTGCTGAGAATGCAAAGTCATCGGTCGAGGCTGGTGAAGTGTGAAGCAGCTGTTTAACACAGAGGTAAGAAGCAAAGAGTGAAAACAGAACTTATAATCCTGAAATGCCTGCCACACATAATATACTTCCTAAGTACTCGTCACAACTCTCACAGTACTACTGAAACAGAAGAGCAGGTATTCTAACACATCAGTCTATGGAGAACATTTCAGATTCAAAGCATAGCATTATTGCCCTGGTCTTATATGCTTATGGTCATCTCACAATACAAAATGCACTTAGTCTGACTTCAAGAGTCTTCAGTCTTAACAGTATCTGAAAATCCAATGACTTTGCAGACACTCGAGGCAAACTCTTATCTCTCTGAACCTTAAAAAAATAAAATTAAAGAAACAGGCTATGGGATTCCAATATCCAGAAAGGAGGAGTAGGGGGATTGCAGGGTGTGAGAAAGCTAAATCAGGAGCAAAATCCAGAAGGCAAATATTAAGCTGTATTTCCACACCCAGCATTTACATCACATTGTGAGAGCTCTGCACTACAGTAAGCTTGAGCAGCCCTGCCTCTCTGGCCCTACCAACTGTGTGGTACATGTTGCCTCATTCTTGGCCTAGCTGTAACTGATGCCTGCAGCTCTACCCCATGTTGCTAGACAATCTACCTTTACAGAATTTCCACCAAAATTTATGCTTTGCCCTGAAAGCTTCATGGACTAGTGGCTCAGGGCCTCCCTGTAGCTCTATATTGGCTGGCCTCATTAGCTTAGCTCTAGAACAGTGGTTCTCAACCTGGGGGTCATGACCCCAAAGACCCTTTCATGAGGTATTCTAAGACCATCGAAAACACAGATACTTAAATTATTGTCTTAGCTAGGATTTTGATTGCTGTGAAGAGACACCATAACCACATCAACTCTTTTAAAGGCAAGCATTTACCTGGGGCTGATTTACAAGTCAGAGGTTTAGTCCATTTTGTCATCCTGGTGGGAGCGTGGCAGCACTTACAGTCATGGTGTTGGATAGGTAGCTGAGAGTTCTATATCAGAATCGGCTAGCAACAGGAAGAGAGTAAAACACTGGGCCTAGACTGACCATCTGAGACCACAGAGCACATTTTTATTCAAACCCCTAAAATTATAATTGATATCTTTAAAATTATAGTTACAACTCATTAACAGTAGCAAAATCAAAATTATGAAGTCGCAATGAAAATAATTTTGTACTTGGGAATCACCACAAGAGGAACTGTATGAAAGGGTCACAGCATTAGGAAGGCTGGGACCCACGACTCTAGAACTTGTTTCATGCCTCCCTCATTCCATCACCCTTGGGTTTTCACAGCTACAACACCTGCACTATGTGGATAATGACAAATTTTGAGGCCAGCTAGAGAAATATCCTTTTCTATGGGGCCCCTGATTAAGGTAACCTCCAAATTGCTGAAGGCTAGAAAAATCCCAGAACTCTATAGTCAAAGTATAATGGTCAGTGAAAATTGGGAAGTTCAGAATGTCAAAGTAAATATGGGCAGCAAAGACTGTGCTCATGACCCTTCAAATGGTGACTAGGACTCTATCAGAAATTGAACCAGAGGCAAAGAACGTGGTTTGTTTTATCCATATCCCTTAAACATGAGTGAAACTGAATTTAATCATAATAAAATGATCTATTTGGAAGGAGAAATCTCAAGGTATCATAACATTCAGACAGTTTTGTCATTATTCACAGCTTTTCTCAAGGTTTAGAGTGAGAATTCAGAGCAAAGAGCTGAGCAGAAAGACTAGAGGAGTGTAGTTTGGAAAGGCTAGGAAAAGGAATGATTTTAAAGTTGTGGACAAGATAGGTGTAGACAAAGCAGCTTTAACTCTTAAAGAAATAACTGATTAAAAATAAATGGAACCCTCTCATCAGAACAATAGGAAAGATGCCTTGAGAGAAAGACACCCTTCAGTGATGGCTCCAGAGAATCAACATGAAATATGCAACAGGTGTGTTCTGCTCAAAAAAGACAGTATCTTCCTTTTAAGAGTGAATTCAATCAAGACTGAAAATAACCTGGCTTAGAGTTCATTCTCTTACTACTTCACCCAGGAAAGCTATTCATCTGAAGACATGCTAAGGAAGGAGAAAGAGTAGTTATGCCTTGAATAAAATAGTACACATGTCCTTCTCAGAATTCCTCCTTCCGTGCAGGTACCCAGAGAGCTAGCATCACAGAGTACAGCAGAGGCTGTTGGCGCCTGCTTTTCTGAGTTACTAAGAAAGACTTAACTTTTTCTTTTTCAACTTTTATCTTTTTCCTTAAAATACTAGCAGGATCCTGGGCATGCTTCCCATGATTCTCCTGAATTCCTCACACTTTCAGTAAGACACCACCACCTCTTCAACCCTGCCTCCACCAAACATACCAAACCCCATAGCCCAGCCATTTTTCTTCCCTGGATGGTGTTCATGTATTTCAATGTCAGATGACAGATTTGTTGAAAAGATTGTTCTTCAGCTAATTAGTGGTATTTTCATCAAAATGATGCAATCATGCTTGAGTATACTTTCATGCATGTATTACCAGAATGCTAATGACATAAAGACAAAAAATCGTATTGGCAACTATTGATGATAGTGATATTTAAGTTCCCAGTTTAGTTGTTTTTAATATTTGAATATGTGTGTGGCTATGGTTTTGTGACTGTTTGATTTTGTGTGTGTGTGTGTGTGTGTGTGTGTGTGTGTCTTTCTCTTTCATTCTCCATTGACCTTAGAATTTCTTCAGATTAGTTGACTAATTCATAACAACTCCTGTCAATATAATAAGTACAGTTTTTAACCTAGCATAATTCTATACATATCACATAATATGTCGAATTAACAATTTAATTATTACCAGCCCACCTTCCCACCAAACACAAGCACACACACATGTACAAAGAGAAAGTAAAGCCTACATGTGAAACAATGCAGTCTCTAAAGGCATTATAACCATAGGTTTCCAAATGTATGACCGCCTGGAAAAGACAAATGCGTAAATACATTAAAGTAATCTGTTGTCACCAATGGTTTGGAGAGAATATTGAGTGTATACGCTTTCTTTAGAGTAAATTCTTCTGTATAATGAACAAAGTCAAAATTATGAAATAGCAATGAAAATAATTTTATGCTTTCCACCACAAGAGGAACTGTATGAAAGGGTCGCAACATTGGGAAGGCTGGGAACTACTACTCTAGAACTTGTTTCATGCCTCTCTCATCCCATCAAACTTGGGTTTTCACAGCTGCAACACCTGTCCTATGTGGACAATGACAAATTCTGAGGCCAGCTAGAGAAATATCCTTTTTTTGGGGGCCCCTGCATCTGTAAAAATCCATGAGAGTTTAAGGCAAGAAATGTGAACCATGATGTACACAAGCTAAGAACAAACATCTAGGAAAGCAAAGAACAGGTGGTGACCCAATTGTTATTTGAAATGAAAGAGACTGGAATACTAAAGCAAGAGAAAGTCTGAATAAGCACTGAACTGTAGTTAGTGTGGGAGTGAGAGGGAACAGCTCATGTCCTTATACATATGGCTTGATTAGTCAGAGACAAGAGCATGCACTTATTAGTTAGCTCATCTTAATACATATTTGTGCATTACATGTTAAAATGTCCTCATATTTGATGTGTCCTCTGGAAGCCAAAATAATCCTAGCATATAAAAATTATTTTTCAGAGGAAATTTGGGTTTCTATTATTTTATAATCGAAGGAGCCAGAATCCTTCATGATACTGATATTCTCGTTGAAAGAGCACCGCAGTAGTATCCTCCAAGGATATACTGCTGTGCTCAGAAATAAAAGACATTTAGCATATACCTATGCTTTCCTATCCTATGGTATCCCTTTTCAAGTTGGAAAAAACATGTGCCTCCAGTTGAAGTCAGTCATTATAGAACTTCACATAATGGTCACGTGTATTGGGCACTTCTAAATTAAGAAGTGTTAATACCTCCCAGTATGTCATTAACATATCTCTCCTCTGACTCATATAATTTTCTTCTTGATGTTTCTTCTACTTCCACGTGGAGCCATTATAGGCAGCATAATAGACTGCTTTTCTCTCTGGCTACTTAGACTCAGTGACTCTTGATAAAAAAATAAAGAGTCTCTATTACACTCATGCTGCACTGAACCAAGAAATGATAAGTTCTTACTGTTCAAATTCTGTATCTGGCACTTAAATCCATTACCACATTTAATAGAGTTGGCATGCAATATAATTTTCAGAAGAAAGTAGGCAAAGATAGACTGTTACAGGTAGGGAATGTAATCATTGCTTTCATAGGAAAGAAGACAAGATGCTTTGTCTAGCACGGCTTAGAGATAGTTAGCGAAATTATAGGACAAAACAGTGGTGCTGTATCATCAGCCGCTAAGAGGACAGTGTGACGAAGATGAATATATGTTGACAGTACAGAGAACATTTGTACTCACAAATGTTCTACCAATTTATTCTACCCATTGCTTCAATTGTCTGTATCATGATTAACAACTATAAGTAGAATAGGATGGAAAGGATGCTATCAACTTTAAATATACTCAGATTTTACATATGGTCAAAAATGAGCAGTAGGGTATGGAGAAACCCATAAATAGTTCTAGCACTATATGTCCACTAAAACACCCTGGTTGAACAAGAAGAATAAGGCTAAATAATGCTAGTTCGTGGCCTTTACCTGTACTGTCTCTGCGCCTTCCTCCATCTGCCAGCAACTTCACTGCTACATGAAACTCCCTCCAACGCGGGCACTCACTAGCAAAGCCAGTCTGAAGCACCAGAGATTTACTGCCTCTTCCTCACCCCTGTATCACTGAGACAGTGACTAAATGGGTTGTGATATAAACAAGGTAGTCCCCTTGCCCTTTGAAGGAAGAGCTCTAAGATGGTCTGCAGGCCTGTAGCTATTTCCCCAGGGGGAGAAATATTAAGATCTACTGACCCATGGGGACAGATCATTTAATGACACATATACTTTATTGATTTCATTCCCTCCCATCCCTTCTTCTTTAAATTCTCTCTAGCTAGTGAAATACATTAATCCCCCTGGTGCTAATTGTTCATCCCCAGTAAACTTTAGCTCTTCTTTCTGAAGAAGTCAGCTTCACTGGTTCGTTCAATGCTATCGTATTACTTGAAAATATTTTTTAAATACTTTTGAGATGTAGGTTACATGGCCTTCTTATGTCTTCTGTGAGTTGTTGCAAGCCTGTCTGGAAAACTGAAAATCAGTAATACATAAGCAATAGTGTGCAACCTCTGTATCCAGTTTCTGTGCTAATTCAATCCTGCAGATTTCTGAAACTGAATTTCGATAAAGAAGAATATTTTATAATACACCATTTTGAAAAATAAAAAAATCTGTCTTCTTTATAAATTAACTATTCATTTCCTATGAATATGTAAAAGTTTGATCTTAATATAGTAGCTTTTTTCTTTTTTTTTTTTTTACTATTTGTTCTAGACAGATTTAATTGAATTCCTATCTAAATTTTAAAATATTCACAAGACCTATTTTTCTTTTCCTTTTAATTAATTTTTTATTAATGTATAACATAAATGAAGAAAAAGAAGTGTGAAATTTTTAAAAAATAGAGTTTGTATTACTTTCATTTACATTTGAATTTTTCTTAAGGATAGAAGTAAAAAATATATACTGTAATATATTCTTTTTTGTAATATATTCTTTAAAATGTATTCACTTATTTATCTTCAAAGAATTACAATAGAATAGAAAATAGATCTAAAATATCATCTTTTTTGCATCTTAATTAATTTTAATTTGTTACAATTTTGAAGCAAAATAAATATCTTTGTCTTATACTTGGTTAAAAAATATAGAATTCAGAAGAAATACATGCTATGAGATACAATTTTTAATAGTCTAGAATTAATGCCTTTGTAATAAAGACACAGCCTGTATCTGAGCTGCACTAGTTTCACTAATAAAAAACAACTAGGTTTTTTTTTATTTAATCTTTTTTTTTACACGCCAAGTTTTATTCCCCTCCTGGTCCACCCTCTGATTGTTCCACATTCCATACCTCCACCCCACTACCCTAACTCTCCACCAGAATGTCCACATCCCAACCACCCCAACCCCCCACCCCACCAGACCTCTAAACTCCCCGGGGCCTCCAGTCTCTTGAGGGTTAGGCACATCTTCTCTGGCTGAACTCAGACCCCCCCGGAGGCCTCTGCTGTATGTGTGTTGAGGGCCTCATATCAGCTGGTGGATGCTGCCTGGTTGGTGGTCCAGTGTCTGAGAGATCTTGGAGGTCTAGGTTAATTGAGACTGCTGGTCCTGTTATATGGTTGTCTTCCTCCTCAGCTTCTTCCAGCTTTTCCCTAATTCAACTACATGGGTCAGCAGCTTCTGTTCATTGGTTGGGTATAAATATTTGCATCTAAGTTCAGCTTCTTGTTGGGTCTTTTGAAGGACAGTCATGATAGGTCTCTTTTTGTGAGCACCCTATAGCCTCAGTAATGATGTCAAGCCTTGGGCCCTTCCCTTGAGCTGGGCCTGTTGCTGGACCTCCTTTTCCTCAGGCTCATCTCCATTTCCATCCCTTCAGTTTTTTCAGACAGGAACAATTATAGGTCATAGTTTTGACTGTGGAATGGCAACCTCATCCCTCACTTAATGCCTATCTTTCTGCTGGAGGTGGGATCAACAAGTTCCCTCTCCCCATTGTAGGGCATTTCATCTAAGGTCCCTCCCTTTGAATCCTGAGAGATGGCTCAGTGGTTAAGAGCACTGGGTATTCTTCCAGAGGTCCTGAGTTCAATTCCCAGCAACCTTATGATGACTTACAACTCTCTGTAATGAGATCTGATGCCCTCTTCTGGTGTGTGAAGAGGGTGACAGTATATTCCTTCTATACATAAAATTAAAAAACAACTAGTTTTTAAAGTCAACATCTGCCTGACCTTTCCAGGAACAATTATCCTCCATTTTCTTAATAATGACACAAACTAGAGCTATCTAACAGTATAAGAGAGACTGTTGTTTTATACAATGTAGAGACTGAGGGAACCTGGCTCCCACCCTACTTGAACGTTGCTCAGATGACATTATCTCCCTTGCACTTTCCAATCTCTCGGTTTCATATTCCCATTTGGGAGGTTTGAATTAGACTCTTCACATCAATACAAATATTGTTCAGGTTTGCTTCAGGTTTACACTGTCCTTAATGATTCTGCATCAAAATCTATGACATTCCTTTGACAACACACCAACTGGACTTGATTAAATGCCTTGCCAAAGTTCTGAAATGATCATCATTTCAGTAAGATTTGTCTAAACTAAGTAATGATGAAATGTTCCTGCAGAAATGTCTTCATTTTAAGGTAAGGACACAGACACTAATTTATAAGAGATTAATAAGCAGATATTTCGGATGCCTGGAATTGCCATGAAGAAAATGATGTGAGATGCTATAGTGGACAATGACTCAAAACCAATTTCACTACGGGCAATAACAGACTTTATTCAGGAATATTTGAGCTAATATATGAATGAGAAGCATCTGTACTTCAAGAAGAGAAAAACCTTCACAAAAAGACCCTGGACCTAGAATCCCATTGGCATCTGTGAAGAGGAAAAACAATATAGTATTTTTGGAGAACAATAAATGCATGCTCCACACCTTTTAACTATAGGTAAGTTCCTTCTAGTTTCTCCAAATATTCAAAGAATGATTGTTTGAGGTCCAGAGTATTTCATTTCACCTCTGCCATCAGCTCCTGTATAATTACTGTGTTTGTTTCAAATTCCTAGACAATGGATATTAGCTTTGTTCACAGCAATATGGTCTTTTAGGATCCACCAGAAAGCTTCAAACAACTAATTATTACTTAAAACCTATTACATGTATAGTCTTTGTATAATGACCATTGAGCAATTAATCCATGATAAAGTAGTTCCATTATCATTGACTGTAAATCAATCTAAAAAGATCAAATAAATGAAGTAGATACATTGTCGATCAAGTTTTCTACATCTTTATTGCAAGTCATTTTCATCTTACATTGTGTATTAGAGTAGTCTCATAAATTGTATTAGTAGCTACACATTTCTAGATAAATTCTAGAAAAACTGTCTTTTAAGTCAAGATCAAATATCACAATAAATGCTCATTTAATAATTCCAGTATTCTGCTGGAATTTCTGGGTTTTTCTAGTTTGAGCTTCGTGAAAATGTATTTCTGGCCTAAAGAGATTCAGTTATAATGTGGGATGAGTATTCAGTTTACAATTTCAGGTTTGTGATTGAAAACAAGGCGCTTTAGATTCTAGGAAATGGAGGCCAACAAATCAGAGAAGCTGAATCCAACACAGACAATGGTACAGCAGCCATCTTTCCCTAGACAAGACAATGATGAGTTCATTGAGATGATTTCATGTGCCTTAAATGATGATCTACCATGACAATATGCATCAATCCTGCCATACCCATTCATAGTCAAATGGAACTAAGTTGGATCAATTTCCCAGGCACTGAGTTTTTGTGGTAAATAAGACCAGATACAATATGAAGCGAAAGTAGGGGTTGTCTTAGGACACGATAGCCTGTTAAGATATGTTATAGTAAGAAACTCAGTGCTGAATTTCCTGTTGTGAACATATTAAGTCTGTTTTAGTTTTCCAATGTAGCAACAACTGAGTTCCCTGGACTAATAAATTTCTCACCTATTACAGTTTATCTTCAAACTTATTGAATGATATGTAATTTTAACATTCTCCAACACAGTTTCCCATCATCTCTGTGAGGATTGAGTCAGATTTTATGCTGTTGTCTATACAAATCATCTGAAATTTTTAATCCATTTCTTCTTTCAAATAGAAATCTATAAAAATGACTGTGTTCTGTTACCTTTTAGTATGTATATCCTGTCCACAGGAGCACCTTGACTTACTCATTTGGTCAGAGTTCTACAAACTGTGATAGATAAAAGAAATACATGGTCATTAAAAGATGTAGCCATTTAATGACTGGGCACGGGTATTGAATTGGCCTGGTGTACATCGCGATCTTGTTGTGGATAACTGTAGTCTATGGAGTGACATTAAATAACCACCTTTCCCAAAGTCACACTAAGAAGTAAAACTTTATCAGACACAAGAGAGGATAAACAAGCCTCTTTAGACTAAATGTTTTAAGCAAAGAGAGAGAGGAAAACAAAGGGAAGAAGGGGAAAAATGAAACGCAGGAAGAGTAGAACAGAGGAAAATCAAGCAGAAAAGCTAGAAAGAATGGAAGTTTTAAAAGCAAATAATTTTTCTTCCACCCTGCAGGAACTCAAAATAGAACCCAGGGCCTTGCATCTGTTAGGCAAGCACTCTACCACTGAGCTAAATCCCCAACGCAAAGCAATAACCTTTAATGAACAAATAACCTTTAATGAACAGTAGACAAAGGCACACAAGCCTGATGATCTGAGTTGGATCGCTAGCGCCAACAGCAGAGGGAGAGCACCAAAGTGTATCTTCTGATTTCCACATGTTTACTGTGGCACAAATATGTGTGTCCACACACTTTTTAAATTCACGTTCAATTATGAATTTCCATTTTCATTGTAAATCACATGGGCTCCCATCATGTGAAACATTTGGATCCACAAATTTCTAAAATCTCAATTTTTGTAGTCAAATTTTTGGAAGTAATGCCAGGACATCATACTATAAAATACTCAATATTGGATTGTGTCATTTATTTTGTTTTATATCGTTGTGTAGAAGATATTATCAACAAACTAAACAGAGGGATCTGGGCACATCACATCAGAACCTGAAAATTATGGATTATTCTGTTAAAAATCAAGGCTGGGCAAATGGATTTCATCAATGCTCCCTGCTAAGCAAGGCAATGTCTCATTCAAGCATCTATGTTATAAGTATTATAAATGAAAGGAAAGCATGTTAGTTCTGGGCATTCACTAACAGTTTTATTTATATTCCTTTCTGAACTAATTATTTCCTTATAGCAATCAACTGGTGAACTTTGTGCCTAGGAGGGTAACATCTTATAAAAGTAGAAAATGTGCATTCAAAAGGGCCTACTATCCCACTCTAGTTTATGCTTCTGGGTTGATTTTTTTTAATATTCAAAACGATCATTTCTTCAGAGCAAATGGAAATTTTCTTGGGCTTCTTCAGAGCAGGTGCAGGAGTACCTAAGTGACATCAAATTGGAGCATCGGCACTGAAACTTGCTTCCTTCTCACCAAGGAGGGGCCTTGATGTGGTTGATAGTAAGTAGATCTTCTCATATACTACCTCAAGGCATCACCACTAGACTCCCTGTCACCACAATGCTTTTTCTCCTCTACACATACAAATAAAGATACAGCTTGAAGGTCATATATATATATATATATATATATATATATATATATATACATATACATATATACATATATATGTATATATATATATATATATTATATGTACTGGTATATAAATGTTTACACAGATACTGGTGAACATATGATCATTGCCATCTTAAGAGGAATGGGTTCTTTTTTTTTTTTTGATTGTTGTTTTATTTGGATTTCTTACAGTGACTTTTTTCGGAAAACATCCCCCTCCTTCCTTATGGGTGTTTCATTTTCATTTTAAAAGGGAGAATATTTTTGCCTTCAGTATTTTTTTTTGGGTACCCACTGGTTGGTTGGCATTGCTGTACAAGTCATTTCCCCCAATCTTCCAGTTCTTTTGTCTGACCTCCAGAACCCTGCTTAGGCATACTCTCTCTAAATTTGATCAAATACAAATCCATGGAAACAGACTCCAACTGATATAAGTTCAGGACTTCTGTCAGAGTCCATTGTGAGAGCCATTTTTCCCCAATATTCTGTTACACCAAGGTTAACAATTTATAAGGAAAGGGTACATACAATTCTTTTGTATGTCCTCCATTGGTGAGAGTTCCCTCTTACCTCACACTACTTGCTGATTAATTTCTCTCATTCATTTATCTCCCCTGCTCATCTGCAAATTCAGTGATCTTTGTAATTTTTGCCCTCCTTTGTTGGCTTTTCAACAATGGCTTTGTCTAGAGATTTGCAGTTTATGAGCCAAGTCTGATTGAGAATGTTAGCTTTTTGTTCTCACAAAACATCTTGGTCTTCCTTTAAGGAGAGTGTTAATTCTCCCTGACCCGATGATCGATGATCCCCTAATAAATGCAATTTCAACAGCCCCACATCTGCAAATTAGAGTATTAGCCTCTTTGGGTCAAAACGCATTTAAATTCATTGAGACATAATATACCTTCAAATTTATAAATGAGAAATGTTTAACTAATTAAGGAATATCATTACCATGTCATCCTTCACCGTTGGAATGACAAACTAGCTAAGTTAATCATAATATAATCAGTGATGGTTGGTTTCACTCTATATTAGTGAGACACTGCAAATGAGTGAGGTTCCGAGAGAAGTTAATGAAAGAATTCCACTTTGTGAGGAAAGAAAATGAAAGATGGCTCCTTAAATATTCATTATCAAGTAACTAAGCTAAAATTATTTTGCCACTTTAGTTCAAAATATTCATAACACACATTTGTTGTCTGTTCTACCGGCTAGTTCCAGTTCAAAGCAGCTGAAAGACATGGTGCCATTTAGTGTTCTCAGTAAATATGTATTAGGTATTGTTACCACCAAAGACAAATGAAAAATAAAGCTTAAAAAGGTAACAGACTTTCTCAAAATCAATCATGAATATGTAATAGAACAGAAATGAAACTCTTGGCCCTCTTGTGTAATGGCCTTATGATTTTTGCATATATGTCTTGACTCTGACTTCTTCCTTTCCTCTTTTTTTATACTAAAATGTTCTTTACTTTCATCTGAACCTGGTTCTAGTCTTAGTTATAGATCTAAAATTGAAGAGTACGGAAGACCTGTGTCTTTACAACATGATACTTTCTGCCATTTCTATTTCCTGTAGCATGCATTCCCTTAAATAAACAAATGGGAGATAGCCATTCATTCTTTTATTGAACCCTTGCATATCAGCCATGTAATATGTTCTATGTACATTGGTTAAGTAACAGGGATACAACGATTCAGAAATCATCTGGGAAGGGAATAATTACATTCACTTAACAATTATTAAAAGAATTCCTATATAAATTATTGTGTTTCCAAATAACTTGGTAGGTCTGTGATGTAGAGTAAATTTTCTTAAATATGTTTACCTTTTAATAATATATTCTAATTATAATGTAGCATCAGCTAATCACCAGCTAGCATAATCGGATTGTTAAATAAGTTACTACTTAATATCACAGAATTCCAACTATTCACTCTGTCTCTCCTAAATCCAAACTTGTCTGAAGTAGTAGGTACAGTAATACCTTGATGTATTAAAAATGTACCCTCAGATCCTTATCTTTGACTTAAAAAAGACACTCCATCATTCTATTTGCTACATATTTTGTCATCTATTTTGATTCAGCCACCTTATGACAAAGTACAAGCCACAAGTAGAATTAAAAATACTATCTTCTTGTGACCAGTGTGCAGAAGTCCATCACAGAGGAAGGCCCTTAGAAAACAAAATCGTATTAAAGTCTGCATGCTCTTTGGATAAAATAGATGTCTCAAGGCATAAACTACTTGTTGGGAAGGCAAGAAGTCCTGATTTTTGGATCCCTAGGCCCCACATAAAATGTATTCACACCAGTCACTCAGGGGGCAGGGAAGGTATCCAGAGGAGCTACCCCTTCCCAGAGGAGAAAAGGAGGGGAAAATGGGAAGAGGAGCTGTGAGAGGGGGTGACTAGGAGATCATGATAATAGGGGGGCTGATTCCGAGATGTAAGGTAAATAAATTTTATATAAAAAATGTAGTCACATCAAGAATGTCTGCGTCATTGTCACCGAGAAGGTATGAAGGGTTGATGAGAGGTAAGGTGCTGAGACAGGAGAATATTAGATTGTCACTGGCCAGACAATCTAGCAGAAATGTCAAGTTCCAAGTTCAGCGATACATCTTCTCTCAAGAATGAGGTGAAATTGATAAAAGCAGATACTGGAAGTTGACCTCTGGCTTACACATATGCATGCACAGACAAGTTTGTGGACACACACACACACACACACACACACACACAGAGAGAGAGAGAGAGAGAGAGAGAGAGAGAGAGAGAGAGAGAGAGACATACTATCACTTTTATATCGTTTTCTGGTTTAGAATCATTGTCTTTATGAGGAAGGACATTCCCTTTTAAAGTAATTTGTGTTAATAGGCTGTTTCTGTCTCTTAACAGTTTGAATTTCTAGTGATGCCTTTAAATGGTTGGTCTAGGTATATTGAATGTTTCTAAAAAGAACACTGTACAAAATAGCAGGGATATGCAGTGCATATTTGCGATTATAATCCTTATCTAAAACTGGAAAAAGATGTGGAAAGAAAAAACAGTGTTTCAAAACTTCTTTGAGTTGAATATTACAGGATTAAGTACAAGATTAGTGCAGTGTTTAGTATAAGAGTAGAGGAAAAATCATTCCTTGGATCCGTTAATCAAGTTAGCTATACCCATGCTCATGTTTTATAAGCATTTCTTTTATTTGGCTTGCAATCGCAGAATAATTTTATGTCTTAGAAATTATAGCCTGAAAAGGACATTTTAATAACAGTCAGTTTTTAAAATTATTTCCTCATAATTTTCTGTAGAAAATATGTTTATATTTCTACATCTCTTCTGTATTTCTTCCAGGGATGCAAAAACTATGCAGCCTCTCACTGGTATGTTCTTAGATGACATGTCTTCAGTACATATACTTATTTTGTGGATATATCTGAGTTATTTTAACAATTTATAAAAGCAAGGAAAACTTCAGAATACTAGGTAAACAAGCACCCAGTGGCCCACATAATTCTAACCTGTAAACTGAAACTTTAAAATTGATAATTTTATGTATTGATTTGAACTTTCCATTGTCCAATTTGTTGCATCTCACCTTTGTTTGTAAAATCAATCAATTCTATATTAAAGAAGCCGCAGTGCCTCTTTAATTCATAGACCTTGTATTGGTATTTGTAACTGTGTTAATTTTCTATCATAAGTATAAATGCTTAAAACAACATCTTTTATATCAGAAGTCCATAGGTCAGAAGTCTGGATGGCCCTCTGATCCAGTCTTACATCACCAAAACAAGACATCAGCCAGCCTAGACTAGAAATGTAAGCATTTGGGTGCAGTATTTGCTTCCAGGCTTGTTCAGATTTGTCAACATTTATTTGTAACCAGTTGGAGAGCTGTAAAGCCCAGTTCCTTGTGGACATCAGGTGGGAGCTACTCTTGGCTGATAGAGGTCTCTGCCATTGCATACATTCTCCATATGCCAGCAGTGGCCTGTCAACCCCTTCTCACACATTCTGCAGGCTCCTGCTTCAACAAACCAGCTAGAGAAGATTCTGTGATTTTGAGGGCTTAGTGGTCAGCTTGAGCTCAATATCTGTTATAACCATTTTAAGTTCAGCAACCTTAGTTACATGTGCAAAATATCTTTGTTCATGTTAACGTAACATGTTTCCATTTCTTGTGGATTAAGACATGTACTTCTGTTTTATGTGCCAACTTGACTGGGTTAAGGTGTGTCCAGGTAGGTCTTAAGACAATACTATCCAGTGTGTCAATGAGGACATTAAGGAATAAAATTAGCATTTGAATCTGTTTAATAAAGATCAATCCTTACCAGTGTGAGCAAGCATGATCCAATCCATTGAAGGCTCACCTAATCAAACAAAGAAGTAAAAGGGTAAATTCTTTCTCTCTTTTCCCACTGCCCATCTTCCTTCCCTGCATCACCTGGGTCCTTCTCTCCTCTAGTCTTAAACAGGAGCACCCATCTCCCCTCTGCTTTATATTCTTGAAGATCTTAATTTTCTGATACTTAATTTCCTGGACTGACCCTAGCAGCAGTTCAGCTGTCAACCTTTGTTCTCTCTCTGGGACTTAGAATATTGACCTCTTCTCAGAATTTTAGATTCAAGGTAAATTAAGACCACTAGCTTTCCTGAGTTCTCTCAATCATTCACATTGTATGCTTTGAGACTTCTTGGCATTCACAGTCCTGCGAATCAATTTCCACAAGAAGTTTCTCTATATATTTATTAGGTTTCCCCAAAATATCCTAATACAGTCTCTTCTGTTTGTATCATTAACCTGTACCATAACTGGCAGCAATATTCATCCTTATTCTACATAGCATAATAATGCTCATAATAATACTTATAATAATACAGTAAAATGTTAATCCATGAAGCAAAACTAAAGTAGCTTTATGCTACTTTATGCTACTTTATGCTACTCATAAATATAAACACAAAAACTTCTATGATGAAGTATAAATAAAAGACATCTGTTTTGTACAAAAATAGATAACTGAAATGAAATTCATTAAAGAAATCTAAATGGACAAATGGTACCCACATTTCAAATTCACTAGTTTCATCTAGCAAATTGGCCCAATTTTAAACAGGTGACACCGATCATCCCTAAGAGCAAAGGAAAAGACATTTGGAGACAGAAACGATTTTGGAAGCTGATTTTGTAAACATCTCATGAGATTTTAAGTCTTCCCATCGCCTGAGAATCACAATCGGGTTCCAGCCCCATCCTGTCTCATACTTGTCTGCCTCCCTTTTTGGTTTTTTGTTTGTTTGTTTGTTTTTGAGGTTTTTGTTGTTGTTGTTGTTGTTTTTGGTCATACATTACTGTGTCCCTCATCAGGGATTTTCTGGCCATTAGGGTGTCTACAACATCTCCAACAAGACAGCACTGGCTGATAAGCAGATTAAGTCTCTGCTGTGGGTACAGCAAGCCCACAAGCAAACCTTAGCAGATAAGCAATGAAAGAACATTGTTAGTGACATGATTCATATCCCTAAGGGTGAGGGGTCCTATCCTTATGAAGTAGAGACTGGACAATGTCATTAGATACTTCTGAGCTAAGGAATCAACTATATTCTCAAAACCAAAAGTAGATTTTTTTTTTGAGTGGTACAAACAAGAAATCAAATTTGGACATTGCTTCCCAGGAAACCTAACTCAGAGAGTGCCACTGAGACCATATCATTGTGCCTTTATATAACCTCTTGATTTTGCCTGTAGCTCTCTAGCAGTTGACACAGACAAAGGTGATGATGACTCACAGGTTAAGACTGAAAGCCCATTGTCTCATAGAGGGCTCCATGCACTAAGTCCCCAGAATTTCAAATGGAGAAGCCCAATGTCAAATTCGGCAACAATTGAGCACTCTTATTAATCTCCTCAATGGCAAACATGAAACTCTGTACTACCCAGTAGCCTCACATGGAGACATTGAGGGGGAAAAGAAGAAAAAGACTGGCAAATCTGATGGGGTTAAGGGCTGCAACAAGACTTTAACTTATCTGGGTATTATACTCCATGGAGATGTCGGCTTCGGTATCTATGAAAATAAAAGGGGAATGCTTCTAGATCTCAGGAAACCCGTATCTTTATTGGCTGGATGACTCTTTCACTATTGTAGTCCTTTGACATTGTTCAGCACCAGATGAACACAGTCAGAAAACAGAGTAATGAGATATCCAAGCATGCTTAGCTCCAGGAACGAGAGACTATTGACTAGGAAGCAAATCATCCTCCCCATCTAAAGCATAGATATGATTTTTGTGCTCATCTTACCTGATAAATAAGACACCTGTGCAGTTATTTCCCAGTTTCCCCTGCTGTGAAGAAACATCTTATACTATAACTTACCTTGAGCATTCTGCACAAATTCTCTGGTCTGTCTGTGTGTAATGACAACAATTTATGAGTTGAAACTTGGAAACAGTAGCATTCATTGGGCCAGTTTTTATTGAAATCATTCTCATGATTGAAATTATGATAGGACTCAACTCTATTTTATGCTCCAAATATATTTTAAAGCAATTAGAATAAATAAAAATCATAAAAAATGAAAAGAAAAAGTTTATTGAATGACTTTTACTCCAGGAATTTTCTCTATAAAACATTCAAAGACCTGTGCAAAGATATATGTAACTATGTATAAGTATATATATATATGCATAATATAATTTTAGACTCATATGTTTATATGTAATTTTAGTAATCACATGTACAACTGTAAATAAGCTTATTATCAAGTAATTTAACATGCTAGTTAAATAAGCGTGATATATCTTCATGAGGATCACTTTCCAAGCCAGAGATGTGACATCATTCTCCTGAGAGAGAAAAATGTGCATAGAATACAGAACAAGGACTATAGATAATACAATAGAAGGCATGGAGATGTAGAAAAAGGAAAGATTGATCACTCATAGTCATTCTTTACAGTCTGTGTTGTATTGATTTCCATCAATAGCAAGATCATGCCAAACCAGTTACCATGTATATTTTCAACAACTGCTCTCCATCACTAATTCTGCTATCTTCTGTTTTATAGGTGAAACAAGATTACATTCACATCAGCATTTTATGTTATTGATCTTATTTTATCTGTGTGCATGAGTGAGTGCATGTGGGTGTGGAATGTGTGCACATGTGAATGAACTTGTGGTGACATACATACCTGTGTGCATTGGGAGGCCAGAGGGAGGTATATGTATATCGCTATCTCCATATATCACTTCCCACTTATTTCTCTGGGCAAGGAGCGAGGCTGGTAGGAACCAAGTCCCAGAGATATTCTTGTCCTTGTACCTAATAATACTGTGGTTACAGGCCTATGTAGGACCGTGTTCAGCTTGTTATATGGGCCCTGGGTATCAAAGTCAGGTCCTCCTACTTGCCAAGAAAGCAATGTGTATCCAGTATTCATCTCGCCATCCCATATATACTAACACTTTATATGCTGAATTCACTGTAATAAAATATACATTTCTATATAGCTGTATACACACAAAGACAAATACATATAGGCTATGATTTATTCCACATACTATATCTCCCTCCTTTTTGTTTCTACAAAGCTTTACAATATATTTTCTGTGCAATATCTTTAGTTCCTTTGTCCTGTTTATTTTTTTCACTCAATACAACTGATCTAAGAATCAATACATTTATTTAAGGGACAGTTGTTAATATGAAACTTATTTATAAGTAACACAAAACATCTATCTATACTAATACTAGGAACTAAAAAAGGAACTCAGTTACTAAAAAGTACAAAATAAAAAATTCAACAGGTTTGTAGATAAAAAATTATATTTCAAATCTGCCAATAAATGGGAAAATGGCAATAAACAGAAATTCAAGGTATATGTTATTTTACAAGTTGGATTTTATGAGAGAAAACATTAGAGAATTAGTGGATGACTGGTACAAAGACCCGAAGTTGGGGACAACTATCGAGAAGATGAAAGGTATAAATGAGGAATAACAGATGAAGTTTTGGCCTCAGGTGACTTTAGTAGAACCTGAGATTGACAGGGGCGAACTGTGTAAGACTCCCCATACCAGAACATTAGTGATGAGAAAGCATATACTCTCAATATTTGGTTCTTAATTTAAAGGATTAGTCTGTCTGTAATATGAAACTAGATTGCAGTCATAACAAGAAACAGATAGGTAGACCTGTAGATGGTTCCTGTATAGTGTGTTAGACCTTGTACTATTGTGAGCAGTGATGGTATAGATGACTGTTCTAGAAACAGATTTACCTTGTACTGAATTTGGGAGGGGAATGGATAACAGGGCTGAGAATAGTAGACAAGGTGGAGCCACTAGAATGTCAACTGTTGTCTCTCCTGAAATTAATCTGGTTTTGACCATGACCCTGTATTGATCTGGCTCTGGAAATACACTTGTACTTTTAAATCCAGCTAATAATTTTGAGTCCTTCCCTTCTTCTGCCCTGTCTTAGTTAGGGTTTTACAGCTGAAAACAGACAACCTGACCAAGGCAATTCTTACAAGGACACATTTAACTGGAGACAGCTTATAGGTTCAGAAGTTCATAATCATCAAGGCACAGCGTGTCACCCTCCATCCTGTCATGTGAAGATTTCTTGGAGAAGACTGACTTTCAGGCAGCTAGGAAAAGAGTGTTAAAACCCAAGCCCCTCCAGATAAAACCAAATACACTGAAACTAATAGATGAGAAAGTGAGGAAGAGCGTCGAACACGTGGGCACAAGGGAAATTTCCTGAACAGAACACCAGTGACTTATACTGTAAGACCAAGAATCAACAAATGGGACTTCATAAAATTGCAAAGCTTCATTAGGACACTGTCATTAGGACAAAACATCAACCAACAGATTGGGAAAAGATCTCTACCAATTCTACATATGATAGAGGGCTAATATCCAATATATACAAAGAACTCAAAAAGTTAGACTACAGAAGTCAAATAATCTTAAACATGGGGTACAGCACTAAACAAAGATTTCTCAGCTGAAGAATACTGAATGGCTGAGAAGCACCTAAAGAAATGTTCAACATTCTTAGTCATTAGGGAAATGCAAATCAAAATAACCCTGAGATTCTACCTCACACCAGTCAGAATGGCTAAGATAAAAAACTCAGGTGACAGCAGATTTGGCAAGGATGTGGAGAAAGAAACACTCCTCCACTGTTCATGGGATTGCAAGCTGGTGCAACCACTAGAAATCAGTCTGGACATTCCTCAGAAAATTAGACATAGTTCTTACTATCTGAGGACCTAGCTATACCACTGCTGGGCACATACCCAAAAGATGTTCCAACATATAACAAAGACACATGTTCCACTATGTTCATAGCAGACTTATTTGTAATTTTCGGAAGCTGGAAAGATCCAAATGTCCTTCAACAAAAGAATGAATACAGAAAATCGGGTACATTTACACAATAGAGTATTACTCAGCTATTAAAAACAATGACTTCATGAAATTCTTAGGCAAATAGATGGAACTAGAAAATTCATCCTGAGTGAGGTAACCCAGTCACAAAAGAACACACATGGTATGCACTCACTGATAAGCCCAAAAGCTCAGAATACCCAAGACATATTTCAGAGACTATATGAAGCTCAAGAAGAAGGAAGACCAAGTATGGATGCTTCAGTCCTTCTTAAAAGAGGAACAAAAATACTCATAGGAAGAAATGGAAAGTGTGGAGCAAAGACTAAAGGAAAGGCCAATCAGAGACTGACCCACCTGGGAATCACCCACATACAGTCACCAAACCCAGACAATATGGGGTATGCCAAGAAGTGCATGCTGACAGGACCCAAATACACCTGTCTCCTGAGAGACCCTACCAGAACCTAACAAATACGGAGGCAGATGCTTGCAAGCAACCATTGAACTGAGAATGAGGTTCCCAATGAAGGAGTTAGAGAGAGCAATGAAGATGATGAAGAGGTTTGCAACCCCATAAGAACAGCAACAATACCAACCAGACCCCCCATAGCTCCCAGGGACTAAACCACCATCCCAAGAATACACAGGACTGAGGAATGACCTTATGACTCCAGTCACATATGTAGCAGAGGATGGCCTTGCTGAGCAT
>NC_046168.1:36329771-36336660 GCF_011064425.1 Rattus rattus
TTAGTACAGTTTTATTGTGTCCCATACAAGTTTGGATATGTTGTACCTTCATTTTCATTAAATTCTAAGACGTCTTTAATTTCTTTCTTTATTTCTTCCTTGACCAGGTTATCATTGAGTAGAGCATTGTTCAACTTCCATTTATATGTGGGCGTTCTTCCCTTATTGTTATTGAAGAACAGCTTTAGCCCGTGGTGGTCTGATAGGACGCATGGGATTATTTCTATCATTCCGTATCTGTTGAGGCATGTTTTATGACCAATTATATGGTCAATTTTGGAGAAAGTACCATAAGGTGGTGAGAAGAAGGTATATCCTTTTGCTTTACGATAGAATGTTCTATAAATATCTGTTAAGTCCATTTGTTTCATGACTTCTCTTAGTCTAT
Organism: Rattus rattus; assembly: GCF_011064425.1. Taxonomy (NCBI): domain Eukaryota; kingdom Metazoa; phylum Chordata; class Mammalia; order Rodentia; family Muridae; genus Rattus; species Rattus rattus. The sequence continues at coordinate 36,330,160 of NC_046168.1, forward strand.
CTATGTCTCTATTTAATTTATGTTTCCATGATCTGTCCATTGATGAGAGTGGGGTGTTGAAATCTCCTACTATTATTGTGTAAGGTGCAATGTGTGTTTTGAGCTTTAGTAAGGTTTCTTTTATGTATGTAGTTGACCTTTCATTTGGAGCATAGATAGGAATGAGAGTTCATCTTGGTGGATTTTTCCTTTGATGAATATGAAGTGTCCTTCCTTATCTTTTTTGATGACTTTTAGTTGAAAATCAATTTTATTCGATATTAGAATGGCTACTCCAGCTTGCTTCTTCAGACCATTTGCTTGGAAAGTTATTTTCCAGCCTTTCACTCTGAGGTAGTGTCTGTCTTTGTCTCTGAGGTGTGTTTCCTGTAGGCAGCAGAATGCTGGGTCCTCATTGCATATCCAGTTTGTTAATCTGTGTCATTTTATTGGGGAGTTGAGACCATTGATGTTGAGAGATATTAAGGAATAGTGTTTATAGCTTCCTGTTACATTCATATTTGGATGTGAGGCTATATTTGTGTGCTTTTCTTCCCTTGTTTTGTTGCCAAGATATTTAGTTTCTTGCTTTTTCTAGGGTGTAGCTTGCCTCCTTATGTTGGGCTTTACCATTTATTATTCTTTGTAGCGCTGGATTTGGACAAAGATATTGTGTAAATTTGGTTTTGTCATGGAATATCTTGGTTTCTCCATCTATGTTAATTGAGAGTTTTGCAGGATACAGTAGCCTGGGCTGGCATTTGTGTTCTCTTAGGGTCTGTATGACATCAGTCCAGGATCTTCTGGCTTTCATAGTCTCTGGCGAAAAGTCTGGTGTGATTCTGATAGGTCTGCCTTTATATGTTACTTGACCTTTTTCCCTTTCTGCTTTTAATTTTCTTTCTTTGTTTTGTACGTTTGGTGTTTTGACTATTATGTGATGGGAGGAGTTTCTTTTCTGGTCCAATCTATTTGGAGTTCTGTAGGCTTCTTGTATGTTTATGGGCATCTCTTTCTTTAGGTTAGGGAAGTTTTCTTCTATGATTTTGTTGAAGATATTTACTGGTCCTTTGATTTGGGAGTCTTTACTCTCTTCTATACCTATTATCCTTAGGTTTGATCTTCTCATTGAGTCCTGGATTTCCTGTATGTTTTGGACCAATAGCTTTTTCCGTTTTATGTTATCTTTGACAGTTGTGTCGATGATTTCTATGGCATCTTCTGCTCCTGAGATTCTCTCTTCTATCTCTTGTATTCTGTTAGTGATGCTTGTATCTACCGCTCCTTGTGTCTTCCTTTGGTTTTCTATATCCAGTTTTGTTTCCCTGTGTTCTTCTTTATTGCTTCTATTTCCATTTTTAATCCCTTCACCTGTTTGATTTGATTATGTTTTCCTGAAATACTTTCAGGGATTTTTGGGATTCCTCTCTTTAGGCTTCTACTTGTTTATTTATGTTTTCCTGCATTTTTCTAAGGGAGTTCTTCATATCTTTCTTGAAGTCCTCCAGCATCATGATCAAATATGATTTTAAATCTAGATCTTGCTTTTCTGGTGTATTTGGATATTCAGTGTTTGCTTTGGTGGGAGAATTGGGCTCTGATGATGCCATGTATTCTTGGTTTCTGTTGCTTGGGTTCCTGCGCTTGCCTCTTGCCATCAGATTGTCTCTGGTGTTACCTTGTTCTGCTATTTCTGACAGTGGCTAGACCATCCTATAGGCCTGTGTGTCAGGAGTGAGTGCTGTAGATCTGTTTTCCTGTTTTCTTTCAGCCAGTTATGGGAACAGAGTGTTCTGCTTTCAGGTGTGTAGTCTTTCCTGTCTAGTGGTCTTCAGCTGTTCCTGTGGGCCTGTGTCCTGAGTCCACCAGGCAGGTCGCTTGGAGCAGAAAAGTTGATCTTACCTGTGTTCCCGTGGTTCACGTTGCTTGTGGGAGGTTGCTTTTGAGCTCTCCATGAGGGCAGCAACCAGGAGGGCCTGTGCTGCCTTTTCCAGGAGCCCCCGTGCACCAGGGTCCCAGATGGCATTAGGTGTTTTCCTCTGGAGTCAGAAATGTGGGCAGAGTGTAGTCTCTTCTGGCTTCCCAGGCGTGTCTGCCTCTCTGAAGGTTTAGCTCTCCCTTCTACGGGATTTGGGTGCAGAGAACTGTTGATCTGGTCCCTTCAGGTCCAGGTGGTGTCTGGATCGCGGGAGACCTGCAACTCCAGTGCCCCTATCTTCCGGTTCCCAGAGGCCGCCATTGGTATTTTGTTCAGGAAATTTTCTCCAGTTCCCATGTGTTCGAAATGCTTCCCCACTTTTTCTTCTATTAGTTTGAGCGTATCTGGTTTGTGACAGCTCTCTTAAGAAGTCAGTTCTACAACACAGATGAATCTTTAAAGAGAGTAGGGTGTGTTTCTCTTTGGATTCTCACAGTTCTCTGCACTTACAAACCCCACCCCTCCCAAAGGAAGCAGTGAAACCATTGCATCTTGCTACTCCCAACCTCTTATATCGCACTACTGCACCCCCCAAAAGACACTTAAATAGTGCAATCATTGCATCTCGCTTCTTCCTTGCCCAAACAGGATCTTAAGCTGTTCTTTCTCCCTCCACCCCCAGTAGCATACAAGTGTGATACCTGCATTTATCTGGAAACCTACCATTCCCTCTGTCACCTCACCAGCTATCTGATCCAAAGTGAGAAAGGGCGAGCCCCACCTGTCCTGTCTAACTGAACTGACTCTCTTCATCTCTGCCACAAACGTCACTACCTGAAATTTAACCATAAAGATTTAGCATGGTGAGTGTTAAGCTCTAAATTGTTTTCTTCAGATATAAATATATTTATGAAAACTGACACTTTACATCACTATCAGCATACACTTAAGCAAGGACTATGGGAGGACACACAGAAAATCAGGCTATTTTTTAATAAGACATGTAGATAAAGAACAAAGAAGAGGGGTTGGGGATTTAGCTCAGTGGTAGAGCGCTTGCCTAGCAAGCGCAAGGCCCTGGGTTCAGTCCCCAGCTCCGAAAAAAAGGAAAAAAAAAAAAAAAAAGAACAAAGAAGAAATGGAGCAAGTAGGAGGGTATTGACGAAGTACCAAAATTAAGTAAATATTCAACTACCTTATGAATTATCTATAGGCCAGACTTCTTGAGATGGTACCACTGAGTGAGACAATGTTCTAATAACAGTATATATATATATATATATATATATATATATATACACACACACACACACATAGTTATAGTCAGTTAATAATGTTAAAAGTGAATTGAGACTCAGCACTCCAATAGCCACATTGTAATCAGTGTGTAATTATGAAGGAGCTCTGAAATTAAGGTAAAACCCAGAAGTGTGAAAGAAATATTCCCATCAGGGTCTTAAGTGATGTGTGTAAATTATAAACAAGAGAAGCAAGTCTTAGAAAGGAAATTAGAGGACAGCAGGACCCGAGAGAAAGTCCTAACCCAAAAGATTCATTCAGTTGAGCCACATCTCCCTTTGAAATCCCACTTGGTAGGGTTTCAGAATTTTCCTCCATGGACCATGTGCCCTGGATACCAACTCCCACATGTGAAGAGTGTTGCTTCCCACTGGCCAGTGTCTTGGTGTCACAAGATAAGCAGTATATCCAAAATGAAGAAACAACCTGACCCACTGGGAAATCCCGCACTCTAAACGTCAGTTGATTCATAAATGTTGTCTTCCTGATGTTTATAGTCCTGTGAGATATCAAAAGAAAATATGTCCCTATGTGTACCAGTGTGATCATTTGCCTGATGCTGGGAGAGCAGAGCAGTGTCATCTCTGTCCTCAGGAAAGCATTAAAATGGGCAGCCTTGTACTTACCTTTCCAGAATATTTACTGCTTGTCACTATAGGAATTCTGTTGTAGGCTGAGAGCAAAAAAACATCCTATCATTCACAGTTTGTGCTTGAGAGGGTAAAGGGGAGTCAGAATCCTGAGACTATCTGAGCAATTGGACATTTTGACCTGGCATACACTAGGAAGCAGTAGACTTGCTTGAAAATACTTTAAAGTGTGTATGGAAGCTCTAACTGGCTGTCTATCTCGTCAGGGCCCTAAGATTTCCATATCTTAGAAATGTTGTAAATAACTCAGATCCAATCTTCTACCAGAGAATGTGTATGACAGCAAAATTTTTTGGAGCCTGACAATATTTAATGTCTGATAACATTACTTTAAAAAAATCTCAATTGTGGGGGAGGGGAACTAGAGAGATTGCTCAACAGCTAAGAGACCTGACTGTTCTTGCAGGGATCCGGGTACTGACATAGCAATTCACAGCTATCTGTAACTCCAGTCCTAGGGAATCCAACACCCTTTTCTGGTCTCAGTGGGCACTGCGCACACACACACACACACACACACACACACACACACACACACACACACACGGTGCATGGACATACATGCAGGCAAAACACCCATACACTTTTTTTAGAAAAAAAAGGAAAAAGAATTAATTCAGCTGGATGAGTTGGTATGCTAAGTAAAAAATTATCAAACATACCTAGAGCCCCAGGTCTGCAGGGCCTACAGTCTAAAACAGACATATTGAAGACACAGGAAAGGCGACTGTCAGAACAATGTAACTGATGTCCTTGTGGATGCTTCCCTTCCCTTCCAGTCATCATCCACCCCAAGTAGAGCCTGACCCCAGGGATCAAAGTGTAGGCAAAGTCTAGGACAGTCTAGCAGCTGCTGGGATGTTCCAAATTGGAAAGAAGTACAATGTTTGTGAAATTCAGTCCTGTGATACCCTTCAATTTCCTGGTGGGGAGGGGAGAGGGAATGTCCTTTCAAGTAGTTCTCTGACTCATCAAACATCTTTGTGGTCATGATCTGGTCATCATCACTGTATATAGAAAACTACATATCTGGGCAGGTGTTACTGACAATTCTTCCTTGTAAGGACAAGTCTTCTTTCTTGTAACCTGTTGTTTATCGCTGGGATGGCTAATTTTGGTTGTCAACTTGACTACATCTGGAAGCAACTAAAATCTGAGCAGTTGGGTACACCTGTGAATGATTCCTTTTTTATTGGATAATTTGAAATGTGCAGACCCACCCTAAATCTGGATGATTTGAGGTCAAAAGAACCAAGCTATATCTGGGCCATACTTGCTTGTGACAGCCCATATAAAAGAACCAGTAAGAAGGAAGCTTTTGCTCTCTGCCTGTTTTCCCTCACTCTCTCCCTTACATGTACTCTTCTGCTGATGCATTATTTTGCTGGTGTAAGAACCTACTTCTTCAATGTAGACCAAAGACATACAGCCTCATGGATCAAACAACTACTAGATTCTTGGCATTTCTGTTACGAGCCATTGTTAGACTAGCCAGACCACAGCCTGTAAGCAATTCTAAGAGATTTCTATTCAATAGATACAGACTCAGTCCATCAGTTCTGTTCCTCTGGAGAATGTTGTCCAATACATTAGTTTATCCTTTGGAGTCATAGAGAATAATCTATCATCTTTTTCTGTTAGACAACCCCATAAAGGCGATTATCTATCTCAACCTTTAAGTCCTTTTCATGAGCTACAAAACAGTGTCAGCAAATGCCCAAATCTCATTTCCCCTTTGGCACCCAACTTCTCCTTACTGAGTACTGGTGACAATGTTGGTTTTTTTTTTTAGGTAAGTCCTGAAATTGAATTGTAACTCAGACCTGACCAGAGCCAAAGAACACAGTTCTTCCTCTATCGTAGATATGTTTCCTTAAGACTGTTTACATAACTAAATCAGTGTGAAGCTGTTAGATTCCTTTTGAAATAAATTCAAAACTTCCATCACCAAATAATGCAGTCAAACCAAAACCTGGATGTTGCCCATCCCTCACTCAATGCCCACTGAAACATAGAAGAGGCATTCTCGAATGCATACACACACACACACACACACACACACACACACACACACACACACAATTCTGTACTATCTTTGTTAAAGTCTTTGATGCTACCATACATGTATATTATACATACCCTCTCAACCTCTATCATCCTACCTTATCTCCTCTCCTTCTCCTGCTGAAGCTGCTCTTCACAACAGGTCTCATGCCATTTTTGTGGGTGTGTCCACTGAGCATGTGCTATTTACTGGTGGGTGGGTAAAAGTAGCACCCTTCCCCCAGCCACCATTGACTGTCAACAGTCCCTCAAGGAGGGGTGGAGCTCCATGTTGAACGGCAGATAAGCACCATCTTGTGCAGGTAGCCGCAGGTTCGATACTTCATACATGCATCAGCGTGTTGTGTCCAAAAGAACTGTTTAGCAGCTGTTTTCTCCAACCTTTAGCCCTATAACCTTTCCTCCCCTCCTTCCTCATTGTTTCCTGAGCTTTGGTGGGTGGACGGTTTGATATAGTGTGACATTAGGGCTGAGCACACCACAGTCCCTCATTGTGTTCACCTTGACAGTTCTAAGACTCTGTATTAATCATCATCCATTACAAAAAGAAGCCTCCACCAGAGAACTACTAAAGCTGATAGACAACTTCAG
>NC_046168.1:36336760-36384580 GCF_011064425.1 Rattus rattus
TCAGTGTGCTTCGTTCAGTTACGTATTATAAGAACTTCAAGCCTCTTAAGAAAGAAATTGAAGAGCTTATAAGATTTAAATATTGCCATGCTCGTTGTTTGTCAGGATTGATGTAGTAAAAATGATCATTTTGCCAAAAGTGTCTATAGTTTCAATGCAATGCCCTTCAAAATTTCAATCCAATTCTTCAGAGAGTTAAACAGAACAATTTGCAAATTCATCTAGAATAAGAAAAAACCCAGGATAGCTAAAACTATCCTCAACAATAAAAGGACTTCAGGGGGAATCACTATCCCTGAACTCAAGCAGTATTACAGAGCCATAGTGATAAAAACTGCATGGTATTGGTACAGAGACAGACAGATAGACCAGTGTAATAGAATTGAAGACCCAGAAATGAACCCACACACCTATGGTCACTTGATTTTTGACAAAGGAGCCAAAACCATCCAGTGGAAAAAAGATAGGATTTTCAGTAAATGGTGCTGGTTCAACTGGAGGTCATCATGTAGAAGAATGCAAATCGATCCATGCTTATCACCCTGTACAAAGCTTAAGTCCAAGTAGATCAAGGACCTCCACATCAAACTAGATACACTCAAGCTAATAGAAGAAAAAGTGGGGAAGCATCTCGAACACAAGGGCACCGGAGAAAATTTCCTGAACAAAACACCAATGGCTTATGCTCTAAGATCGCGAATCGACAAATGGGATCTCATAAAACTGCAAAGCTTCTGTAAGGCAAAGGACACTGTTGTTAGGACAAAAAGGCAACCACCAGATTGGGAAAAGATATTTACCAATCCTACAACAGATAGAGGGCTTATATCCAAAATATACAAAGAACTCAAGAAGTTAGACGGCAGGGAGACAAATAACCCTATTAAAAAATGGGGTTCAGAGAAAGAACTGGAAGAGCTTGAAGGGGCTCAAGACCCCATATGTACAACAATGCCAAGCAACCAGAACTTCCAGGGACTAAGCCACTACCTAAAAGACTATACATGGACTGACCCTGGACTCTGACCTCATAGGTAGCAATGAATATCTAGTAAGAGCACCAGTGGAAGGGGAAGCCCTGGGTCCTGCTAAGACTGAACCCCCAGTGAACTAGACTGTTGGGGGAGGGGGCAATGGGGCAATGGGGGAGGAAACACCCATAAGGAAGGGGGAGGGGGGAGGGATGTTTGCCGGAAAGCAGGAAGGAATAACACTCGAAATGTATATAAGAAATATTCAAGTTAATAAAAAAAAAAAAAAAAAGAAAAAAATGGGGTTCAGAGCTAAACAAAATTCACAGCTGAGGAATGCGAATGGCTGAGAAACACCTAAGGAATTGTTCAACATCTTTGCCGTGAAAAAATGCAAATCAAAACAACCCTGAGTTTTCACCTCACTCCATTGTTGGTGGGATTGCAGACTGGTACAACCTTTCTGGAAATCAGTCTGGAGGTTCCTCAGAAAATTTGACATTGAACTACCTGAGGACCCAGCTATTCCTCTCTTGGGCATATACCCAAAAGATGCCTCAACATATAACAAAGACACGTGCTCCACTATGTTCATCGCAGCCTTATGTATAATAGCCAGAAGCTGTAAAGAACCAGAATGCCCTTCAATAGAGGAATGGATACAGAAAATGTGGTACATCTACACAATGGAATATTACTCAGCTATCAAAAACAATGACTTTATGAAATTCATAGGCAAATGGATGGAACTGGAAAATATCATCCTGAGTGAGGTAAGCCAATCACAGAAAAACACACGTGGTGTGAACTCATTGATAAGTGACCATTAGCCCAAATGCTTGAATTGCCCTAGATGCACAGAACACGTGAAACTCTAGAGGGATGACCAAAATGCGAATGCTTCACTCCTTCTTTAAAAGGGGAACAAGAATACCCTTTGCAGGGAATAGGGAGGCTAAGTTTAAAACAGAGGCAGAAGGAACACCCATTCAGAGCTTGCCCCACATGTGGCCCATACAAATACAGCCACCCAATTAGATGAGATGGATGAAGCAAAGAAATGCAGGCCTACAGGAACCGGATGTAGATCTCTCCTGAGATACACAGTCAGAATACAGTAAGTATATAGGCAAATGCCAGCATCAAACCACTGAACGGGACCCCCCTTGAAGGAATCAGAGAAAGGACTGGAAGAGCTTGAAGGGGCTTGAGACCCCATATGAACAACAATGCTAAGCAACCAGAGCTTCCAGGGACTAAGCCACTACCCAAAGACTCTACCTGGACTGACTCTGGGCTCTAACCTCATAGGTAGCAATGAATAGCCTAGTAAGGCACCAGTGGAAGGGAAGCCCTTGGTGCCAAGACTGAACCCAGTGACGTGATTGTTTGGCGGTCATGAGGGGAGGTGGGGAGGAACACTCATATAGAAGGGAGGGAAAGAGGTTATGGGGATGTTGGCCCGGAAACTGGGAAGGGAAACACTCGAAATGTAAATAAGAAATACTCAAGTTAATAAAGATTAAAAAGAAAAAAGAAACTAGGTCTTTTGTAAACAGGAGACCCACACCAATTTTCTGGCCTAGCAGAAACTGTGTAATGAAGATCGTCTCTTTGCTTGAGTCCTTATTTTTCATAAGAGAAAACACCTCATGCAAACCCTGCCACCCTTTTTATATTTTCATTTTCTAATTATATATTTTATATTTATTGTTATATAAATAAAGATAAAGTCAAAGAACAGGGCCTGGGCGAAGGCCTGAGCTCTGCCTCAGCTGTGCTTGATTGAGGTGGGGAGTTTGGCTGCACTAGAAGGTAAAAGGCGACTGTTGCAGGCTTGAAAATGTCACCGCACTTTGAAGGTTTGGTTGTGCATCTCAGGCATCATTCCTCTCATCTTAGTAAGCCATTTACGATGTCAGCAAAAGGGACAATGTTCTCTAAAGAGTGACTCTGAGCAGGAGCGATTCACGGATGGAAATGGTTCCGTCATTTTCCCATGTTTTGGGAAAGTGTGGAAGACTGCGTCTAATTTATCAGGTGCGTATGGGATGTGCAGGAGTAGAAATAAGCAGCTTATTGTAATGAGTAAATCCCTTTTCCACAGTTGTGTTGCTTTTCATCACAGAGTAAATATTTGGCAGTGAAGTTATCTTTAAAGTAATAACAGAAAAACTGTTTGGCATAAATGTCTCCGAGGCATTTGCCGCTTTGCACAGACCTCTGAGCAAATAGGAGAGCACTGAGCATTTACTGTCAGTCGCATGTGCTTGCAGGGGCTGCCGTGAGATGCAGACACTTTCACTTCGTTAAAGCTGTGCGGCCACAGCCAGCACTATTATTCACAGACGTAGAGTGTCAACAAGATAATCGAAATAGCAAAGTGGAAATCAAGAGTTTTTCAGCCATTGCTTGGAGTCTTAGAAGCATTGTTTCCTGTATATTCAGACTATAAAAGCCACACTGATAGCTAATCTTCACCAGCTCCATCATTTCAGAAGGTAGGAAGTGAAATTAGATTCCCGTTCTTTTTCAGTTTAAGGCCAAGTGTTTTGAGGAATTCCAGACATCTCTTTCGGAATTTATTATGAAGACAGTAAAACAAACTCAAGCACTATTCTTGTGTATAAACTCTCGCAGTGCGTGGTAGAAAGGTTTTAAATCATGAACTTACATAATTATTTAACAGATAAGTTTAGATCTAATTTTGGTAATGTGCAGCCTGGTCAATTGTATTTCTTGGTTACTGATTTTTGAGTGGCTGTGACAGCTATCTCTTGTAGGTCAAAGCATTTAATGCCAGAATGGAACCTTCCAGCACTGTCTTTTTCTTCTGCAGTAGTGTCAGTTTTCCAGGTGGTGGCGGCTTTGTCAACCTGGGTCTAGAAGTAAGGATGATGAAGAGCAGGATTCCTGACTAACCAACAGTGGGAACATAGCGGGAGTGAAGAAACTCATTTCAAGCCACTGAAATTTGGGAAAATCTCTCTCTCTCTCTCTCTCTCTCTCTCTCTCTCTCCACACACACACACACACACACACACACACACACACACACACACGCACACAAATGGATAATCTTTTTTTGATTGATACATATGTGAAAAGTGGACATGGAAGGTATTTCTTAAAATTAAACTAAAAAAAAATGAACTTAAACATATAAAAAAAAAAAATGAATTTTTTTTTTTTTTTTTTTTTTTTTTTTTTTTTTATGTATTTCTTATATAATTTCAAATGTTATTCCCTTTCGGTTTAAAAACCCCTCCCCATGCCTCTCCCCCAACAGTCTAGTTCACTAGGGGTTCAGTCCAGGACCATGGCTTCCCCTTCACTGGTGCTCTTACTAGGATATTCATTGCTACCTATGAGGTCAGAGTCCAGGTTCAGTCCATGTATAGTCTTTGGGTAGTCCTGGAAGCTCTGGTTGGTTGGCATTTGCTGTATATATAAGCTCCTTCAACTCTTCAGTTCTTTCTCTGAGGGGTCCTGTTCTCAGTTCAGTGGTTTCCTGCTGGCATACGCCTCTGTATTTGCTGTATTCTGGCTGTGTCTCTCATGGCGATCTGGATTACATTTGATCAAAGGCATCTAGGGTAATTCAAGCATTTTTAGCCACATCTACATGTCTTTCTGTGATTAGGTTATCAGGAATAGTTTCAGTGCTTGCCTTATTTATAATAGCCAGAAGCTGGAAAGCTATCAAAAGGAATGGATACTTTACAATGGAAATTACTCAGCTATCAAAAACAATGACTTTATAAAATTCAAAGGCAAATGGTTGGAACTGGAAAATATCATACTGAGTGAGGTAACCCAATCACAGAAAAACACACATGGTATGTACTCATTGATAAGTGGCTATTATTAGAAATGCTTGAATACCTAGATGCCTAGAACAAATGAAACTCAAGACGGATGATCAAAATGTGAATGCTTCACTCCTTCTTTAAAAGAACAAGAATACCCTTGGCAGGGAATAGAAAGCAAGATTAAAACAGACACAGAAGGACACCCATTCCAGAGCCTGCCCCACATGTGGCCCATACATATACAGCCATCCAATTAGACAAGATGGATGAAGCAAAAAAGTACAGGCAGACAGGGCAGGATGTAGATCTCTCCTGAGAGACACAGCCAGAATACAGCAAATACAGAGCGAATACCAGCAGCAAACCACTGAACTGAGAACAGGACCCCTGCTGAAGGAATCAGAGAAAGAGTTGAAGGCGCTTGAGACCCCATATGAACAACAATGCCAAACAACCAGAGCTTCCAGGGACTAAGCCACTACCTAAAGACTATACATGGACTGACCCTGGACTCTGACCTCATAGGTAGCAATGAATATCCTAGTAAGAGCACTAGTGGAAGGGGAAGCCCTGGGTCCTGCTAAGACTGAACCCCCAGTGAACTAGACTGTTGGGGGGAGGGCGGCAATGGGGGGATGATGGGGAGGGGAACACCCATAAACAAGGGGAGGGGGAGGGATTAGGGGGATGTTTACCTGGAAACTGGGAAAGGGAATAACTCTTGAAATGTAAATAAGAAATACTCAAGTTAATAAAAAAAATTAACTTATATTTACATGTATCTATACTTGACTGCATGCATGTTTGTTCACCATGTGCATGCCTGATGTCCATAGGGGCCAGAAAAAGACCTCAAATACCCTGGAAGTGGAGTTGTGGTTGTGAGTTACTGTGTGGCTGCTGAGAACCAAACCAAGGTTCCCTGCAGATGTAAGTGCTCTTAACTATGGAGGCATCCCACTGGTCCCTAAATAAAACATCTCAGAGACCTCAGAGACCTTTCTTTGGCCACTTTCTTTTCCACCTTGTGCCTTTCTTAGTCATGGGTAGCCACTAGCCATTTTTCTTTTATAACTTGTCATCTCAGTAATGTTTTAAAATAGAATGACACAGCATATAAGCTTTCGGAATTGTCTTTCTCCCGACCTCCCTCTGCCCAAGTCTCTGAAGATTCATCCAAGATCAGTTGTTTTAATTTTCGAGCAGCCTTTCATGGTATGAACACATTGTGATTTAGCCCCATGCTCACTAGAGGGTTCCAGTTTTTGGCTATTACAAACTACTAGTTATAAGTATTTTTAAATAAGATTGCTTTTGTGGGTATATAGGCTTGTCTTTTCGTTGGGGTAAATCCCCAAGAAGGTAACTGCTGGGTCACTTGGTAGTTACATTAATTTTAAACATTGTTATTTTCCTCAGAAGGTATTATTTGGTATTCTTCCCAGCAAGGCACAGGAGACCCAGCCTCTTTACCCTGGTAAGCACATGCCATTGCCACTAGGATGTCTTTGGTTGTTCTGATAGTTTCTTAGTGACAGCTCACTGTGGTTGAAATGTACATTTTCTCAATGGCCAATGAAATTGAATACCATTTCGTGTCATTATGTGCTCTGTGCATCTCATCCCTAGTGACTTGTCTCTTCATGTCCTTTATCCATTTTCTGACTGAGTTAGGTTCAATGCTGGGCTTTGAAACTTTGGACAATATAGCATAGATATCAATCCTTTGTTGAATACATAGTTTACAATTACTTTATCAGAGTCAATAGATCTCTTTTTACATTATTAATGAGGTCTTTTTTCTAGCAAGTGCCTTTAATTCTGATGCAGCCTAGTTTGTCTATCTCTTTTTTTCATGTGGATTATGATTTAGTTTCACGTTTAAGGAAATTTACACGGAAGCATGCACTCTATATGTTACTGCTGTCTCTGATTCTGAGGATTCCTTTCTCAATTTCTTCCTTAAAAGTTGGATAGTTTTATTCTAAGTCCATGATCCATCTCTTTGCTAGCTTTATGCCATTCCACGGAGTTAACTTTTGTATAAAGTGTGAGGTTTAGATGGCCATTCATTTCTTTTCCTTATGGGTATCCAATTGCTTCAGCACCATTTATTGAAGTGGCTATCTTTTCCCTGTTGAATTACTTTCACAGTTTTGTCAAAAATCACTTGGTGTATTTGTGGAAGTTTATCTGTGCAATCTCTATTCTGTTCAATTGATTTATGTGTTCATACCTTAGCCAACATCAGACATGCTTGATTATTGTAGAAAATAATGCCTTAAAATAGGGTAATTTCTATTCCTTTTCAAAATAGTTTTACTTACTCTAGTTCCTTTACATACAAATAAATAAAAATCCACATTGTTCTGGGACTTTGATATTAATTTGCACGGAACAGCATTTTACTACATTGAGTCATAGCTCTTTGTTTATAACTTTTCAGTCTTGCATATTATTTGTTAATTTTCCAACTGCTTCATTATTGAGCTGTTAGGAGTGGTACTGCTTTGGTTTTGGTGTTCACCTGTCCATTGACGATGTACAGAAGCACAAGTCAGTGCTCTAGACTTGCGCGTTCCACAAAGATGGGCTATCAGTTCTGAACACGTACCGGTGATGACTTTTGCTTGTCATAACAGCTATTTCCACTCCATTAACAGCACACTAGGTATCAAAAGTTGTCTAAAGAAGACTGCAGGAGGCTGTGAATAAAATGGACATTTGCCATCATCTTATTTGAGAGTCTCGAGCATTTGTACACAGTTTAATCTGCTTCCTGTGGATGTTGACTAGCCACTGCGGAAAGTTTATCTTCTTCCCTGTGACCCTGATTACTTTTCTCAGCTCTGTTTAGGAGTTCCCTCTCCTCCACAGCTGCCTTTCTTCCTCCCTCGCTCACTGCCTCTGTACTGCCTCTTCTTTCCCTGCTTGTCTTATTTCACTGAAGGTTTTTCCCCAATGATATTATCTGCAAATGGGAATGATTTTATTTCCCCCACTCCATCTGTGTAGATTTTCTCTTCTTTTCATGCCCTATTTGACTGGCCATACCGTCCATCTTTATCCTAAGAGCATCCTCATTAGGAACAGTGTGAGGAGAAAAATTTGCTGTGCTTGCATTCCTAAGGGGGAAAATATACAGCGGTTTCCTACTGAGTATAGTACAATCTTAGCAGTAGAGTCTGTATGGGTCTTTTCATTGAGCTTGGAAATTTCCATCTACTCATATTTGTACGAGATTGAAGAAGTCCCAATAGGTATTTTCAAATGATTTTGTTGTACCACTTGGAATGTGTGAGAGCCAGTTTGCATTGGTACAACACAGCATACGATCAAGTGTTAATGATGTTTCTTTCTTGTATGGTCTTATTTTAGTGATCCAAAGTTTAGGATCAGGGTCTTGATTGAGCCTCCGTTGAAGGCCTAACAGGAAACAGTCCCATCACGGTGGTAGTGCAAGTGAGAGGAAGAATCATATATCAGCCAGGAGGCATAGAACCCGGTGACTGGCTTGTCCTTCTCCTGACAGCTACCATGAAGTTCTATGAAAACTACTTGATTCTCTTCTGGGGGTATTTTCCAGTGACTTAAGACCCTTCTCTATTAGGTCTAGGTTCTTAAAAGTTCTGCCCTTCCTGTTACTACCACCCTGAGATCATGCTTTTAATATATCAATCTTTGTGGGACTCAAATCACATCCTAACTATAGCATTAAGATATTATCTTTTCTCAATTAGCTAATATAATGAATTATACTGACTTTCAATGATTAGATCAGCCTTACATCCTTAGAAACATTTTTATAGTGTATAGTTTCTTTTATATATTGTTGAATTATACTGTTAGTAGTTTGTTGGAGATTTTTGTATCTTTACTATGAGAAATATTGGTATAAAGTTATTTTCCTGTCTGTTTGTTTGTATCATCTTGTCTTGTTTTGGTTGTTGTATTGCTGCCTTATGAAATGAATGGAGATGTCTACTGTTTTCATGTAAAAGCTGGTGTAGAGTTGAAATTAATTCTTCTCAAAATATGCCACAGAATTCTCCAGTGCAAATATGTGGTCTTAGAGATTTCATTTGAAAGTTTAGTAATCATAATTTGACTTCCTTTGTAGTTACAGGGCTAAGTAATTTATTTTTTGTTATATGAGTTACAATTTATTGTGATTCTGAGGAGTTGATATACCTATCTCCAGCTATCTGCCCATCTATCTATCTATCTATCTATCTATCTATCTATCTATCTATCTATCTATCTATCTATCTATCCATCCATCCCTCCATCTATCCATCTGTCTATCTATCCATCTATCCATCCATCTGTCTGTCCGTCCATCCATCCATCCATCCATCCATCCATCCATCCATCCATCTGTCCATCCGTCCATCCATCTGTCCATCCATCCGTCTGTATGTCCGTCTATCCATCTGCCAACCATCCATCCATCCATCCATCTACTATCTATCTATCTATCTATCTATCTATCTATCTATCTATCTATGGGTTTTGGTATTAATGTCTTAACTTTTTTTTTTTATGTCCGTAGGATATGGGGTATCTTCTTTTGCTTGCTTGATAATGTCAATTTTCTAGGTATAGAATTATATTTGGTCTGGTCTCAATATGTGTGGATTTTCAGACAAATTACACATTGGTGTATTCTTGTCATAAAATTTCAAAAATCCACATGAAGAGTGTGGTGTCTTCTTCCTGTCCTTTCTATGTGCTTTTCTTCCCTTACCTCTGGACCCATAAAACCGAGTGTTTGTGTTTTAAAGTCTACTTCCAGATTGGAGGCTCTGAGCAGCATATGGCTGTCTGATCCATGTTTTTCCCAGATTCCTCAAAGATCATGTGGAGCAATTGGTAGCCAGGTAGGAAGTCAGAGTGAGGCAGAGAAGAAAGAGAGGTCATCCTTGTCTTAGAGGTGACAGACAACATAAAACGACACCAATTTTGGTCTTTGGTATCATGTTTGCTTTTTGAAGGAAAGCTAGTCCCAGGTGCCGCAGACATGTTTTGCTCCATTCATATTAGCAAAGACTTTCTTTGTGCTTTTTCCCTCATAGACCTTAGCTTTGGCATCCCTGTATTTAATAACAGATTTTTCCTTATAGCTGTATCAGACTATGTTCTCCAATGCAAAAACACATTAGGATTCCTTAAAATCTACAAATAGTCGGATGGATAGTGATCTCACTACATCTGCATTGCATGTAGGCTCCTCAATCCAGAGTGTGACCGCATTTCCCCAAGGCTGCTCCCTAAGGTCAATTTAGAGTGGCTTCACTTGGTGGGTGTTAGACACAGGAATCTAGCAGCTTGACCCCTAGAGAACATCTGCAAGAAACAGCGTGTCATTTCCCCTCTCACAATCCCACTTAGCTATCAGTTTAAGCTTTGGTTCTGTTCATGCTTTCTGTGCATTTCCACCCATCTCCCTTTGAAAGTCATGTGGGACTGTGGCTTTGAGGGTGGCCACCAGAGTTCCTGGCTGCCCTGGTTCCTGTACTGTAAGTAGGGCAGGTTGGCAATGGCTGTTTGAATAACACAGCAGTCTCCTGTTGGCATTTTCTTTTATTTATCTCCCAGTCCCAGAACAAGGCCAACCTTTCCCAGTGTTTACATAGACCTCTGATCTAATTGGCATTTTCATACCTTCAGTAGACTAAGAGGAGAGTGAATATATAATCTTTAAAAAAATCTGCCAATGTTATATTTCTGGTTCAGTATTCTGTTTTCTGCAAAGTTTGGGGCTTTAGAAACAATTTATTAGCAGTTTCAGTCCTGCCAATACCTCTGCTCCAAAACAATGAACACAAAGCTTGCTACTTGCTTAAGGGCAGAAATGAAAGGGTGAAATAAAAGGAGAAAAGAAAAAAAATGAAATAGAAACATGTTAACATCTAAAAATATTCTGCTACAATTGAGAGACAAGAATTGAATTCCTTAGGGAGGTTCCATTGGGGGAAAGGAATTGTTCTTGCAAACAGGGTTTCTGAAGCTGCAGAGCCTGTGTCAGACTGAGGTCCATAGAATGCTCTGATGTCATCATTGAGAATCCTCCAGTAGGCCCGGTGACCTTTGACCCTTAACAGCCATGCAGCGTGGTGAACACTGGGCAGGGCTGCTGTTTGATTAAATAATCTGAGTTCTTCAGCCAGTTAAGAGACTTAATTACTTTTAATTTGTGTTGAATTATCGCAACGGATTTCCTGAAGGCCTAAAAGGGTCAGCCAACCTGTAGGGAAAAGGTGACTTTGGACTCTAAGTATCCTCTAAGGGACTATTCTAGCTAATACCATGAAACGGCGACAAAAGAGGAAACATCTGGAAATTGAAGAGTCAAAGGAAGCTGGTGAGAATTCAGGAGGTATATGGTGGGCATCGTGGCTTGGGGCACGAGGGATGCTGGCAAGATTGAGCTTCCGCTAGGGAGGGGTGACTGGGGGAGGATTCAGATGAAGCCGAGAGTCAGAGAGCGTCTATCAGCTGATGCTGCCAGATCTACGTCCGTGGTTTCGGTGGTGTGAGAGTGCAGAGGGTCCCGATGCAGAAGGACCGTCAGTTGTGTTGTTTTTACGAACTTCCTTTCTGGCTCCTGGCATTTCCCGGGCACTGGCGTCTGGGTCATTTGGAACTAGGGACTTGCTGAGGTCCCAGCTACATGACTCAGAGGTGCGGATTTTCTGAGATTCCTTTCTCTGTGCCTCTTATTCGTTTCGTTTTTCCTCTAGGAATAATGGGTTGGAGCTGTGGTGGGGATTGATAAAAAGGAGAGTTTCACTGAGCCTTTTAGGAGAGAGTAAACGTAGCCCGATGAGTTAAAGGGCCTTGTTGAGGAATATTTGAGAAATAAAATGTTTATTCAAAAAGATTAAGAGTTTGTCAGGGGTTATATTGAAACCTTGAGAATTTTATTTCTTGAGTAGACTTTATAAGTGGTCCATTAGTGTTTGTGGATGTGCAGGTTTAAACTTTCCAGAGGAAATGGAAAGGAAGCGAAGGACCTCATAAGACACCAGGCTGGGTGAAACTCACTAGGCCTCTAGAGAAAGCAGAAGCCACTGAGAGTTGCTGGTTTGTATTCTAGGATGCATGATAACTGTAATTCCTATGTGTAAACATGAACAAACAAACAAGCAAACAAAACAAAAACCATGTGGGGTGGAGAGATGGCCCCGGGCCAGGGATTAAGAGGATTTACTGTCAGGGGACCTGGCTTCCATTCCCAGAACCGGCATGGTGGCTCACAACCATGGTTTCAGGGACTCAGATGCCCTTTTTAACCACCTTAGGTACCAGGAGTTTACATGGTGGACATATATAAATTCAAGCAGAGCACTCATACACATAAAATAAAAATGAACAAATAAACTTTAAAAAGAACCAGCCCGCTATGAAAGGGTAGGAGCAGAATGGAACTCTACCGTAATTCTAATGCTTGGATGGAGGCTTTTGTCCAAAGTTAAGCCCAACAACCTCCATGAGCCCTCCTGAAGACCATGGGCTGAGTCCATGAACAGTGGCTCAAAGTGCTGTCAAATTCTCTCTGTCATCTACCGGAAAGTGAAGGGAATGGGTTCAACCCTCCCATTTACTGTTATATTTTAGAATGTTTTGGTCTAGGTACTCATACAATAGTAAATGTAAAGCTCAGAGAGTGTCACTAACTGTGAGGAATATAAGTACAGTTTCTGCATCTTTACCTAGACCTGGCTAACACTCAGGGTGTGTGATAATATATACAAAGCTCTCATAAGGGCCTGCTATGAGAGAGCCACACATGTCCCACATGTGCCTTGATGGAGAAAGATGTCCCATACCTCTGTACTCTGAGAACACATGGCTATACCAACACACCATCCCTTTACCACATGCACACATGGCCCATGCGTGTGATACTTTTCTCTAACATGTATATGCATGTGTGTGTTTCCTAAATACACTATAAGGACTAGAGTATTCATTAGGGTCAGATTCTAAGCCATATGTATTCATTGTAACAATTTTGTGTCAGACACCAGTAAGTATTTGTTGGATAAGTAAGTGATGTACAAGCATGACCAAACACTGTGTCTTTGTGCCTTTTATATCTTTCTCAGGAATTTCAAAGTCACAAGAGGATACCTCTCAGCCTGAATCCACTGGAGCGGCCAAAGCCCAGAGCCCAGGGGTAGGGGAGGTCTCCTCTGCCTCCGAATACTTCTCCTGTGTTTCTTCTCCACACAAGTTCATCCATCGTAGTAAGGGTGCGAGGCTCCTTGGGTGTGACACGCTTTGGGTATGGGGCTTCTTGGGTGAAACTCTTGGGGTGTGGGGCTCAGGATGCAGTGCAGAAGGCATATAGACTCAAGGATAAGGCTGAGAGGAAGCCTAGGGAAATTGGGATTGGTCAGGGTTCTGAAGAAGAGCATAGAGGAAATCCAGAGCTACCAAGGGAGTTGGAGTTTGGTTTGGGAGATCCTGATCCATGACATCATCATGGTGAGAAGTCACGAAACAGTGGATAGAAGGGTCTGAGCTTGGGGCAGCAGAGAGGCACCTTTAGAAGAGTTGTGTGGCTTCTGTCTTTGGATTTGTCTTCAGAGTCTGCATAGTTCTTCAGCAAAGACATCAGTTTAGTGAACATAGGCGTAGCTCTCCCAGCACAGACTCATAGACTTGACTCTACACAGAGGAATATTCTCAGTGCATGCACAATATGAAAATGCATGACCCTTGATGGTATTTTCAGATACCATAGCCCCTGCTCTGTGAAAACCACACCAATGAGTTCCCAGGATCCCACTTCATTCAGTCGTCATTCCTCACTGTCATACTCCCCGCTCCTTAGTACACACTGTCTGCTGATATCCTCATACATAAAAAACCCACAGCATATATTGCATCATATAAGGCAAATACAAAACTCATCGTTCAATCATATCACCTCGAGGTATCTTTTCCTGTGTCACACTAATGTCACTCATGGTCCCTCACCTTTCTCTCTGCAGATGCTCTGCTCTTATATTTCTAATTTCAATTCCCAGGAACCCGGAAATTGCTACAAGACAGTTCCAAGCCTAGATCACCACTAAATCAGGTCCCGGAAGGAGAGGCCACTATTGCCCCCTCACAGCAGGCCTCCTCATCCTGCCCATCTTATAAGACTTGTGTATCCTCTCTGTGTACAAACAAAGAGGAGAGGGGGATGAAAATATACTACATGCAGGTGCAAATGAGAAAAGGTGTGGCCGTCTCCTGGGACACAAAGGAAACCTCTGAGTCCCTAGAAAAGCAGCCGCGGATGGAAGAAGCCACCCTTCCGGAGGGTGTGTGGGTAGGTACTCCTCCCTCTGACGTGTCCACCAGAAACCTCCTGTCGGACAGTGAACCCATTGGGGAAGAGAAAGAACATGAGGAGAAACCAGAGTCAGACAGTCCACCAGGGTCTCCCATGGTTGAAGAGAGACCCAGGGCCAAGACACCTGACTGGCTGGTGACCATGGAGAATGGCTTCAGGTGCATGGCCTGCTGCAGGGTCTTCCCCACCATGGAGAGCCTCCAAGAGCACGTGCAGTATGGGATCCGGGAAGGTTTCAGTTGCCACGTTTTCCATCTGACCATGGCTCAGCTGGTTGGCCATGTGGAGTCAGAGAGCACCCAGGAGGAGGAAGAGGAGCACAACGAGGCCAAAGAGAAGTCCACGGAAAAGAAGGCTGAGGAGCAGCAGCCCGCGGAGGAAGATGTTGGTGTGAAGAAACCCTGGAGCCAATGCCCAGGCTGTGTGTTTGATTCTCCAAAGGACAGAAGTGAGCATGGGCTGGGTTTGCTGAGCAATCTGTCCCTCCAGTGTAGATTTGCACCTCCAGCAGGAAGACACAGGGGTTTGTCAGCTATGGGAGTGACGGAGGGGGATTAACTGGGCCCTCTGCTTCTTGTTCAGGAATCTTACCTGGCTGTAAGTTGGGATTTGTCCCGAGCCTCCCAGCTCCCACAGGAAGTTCGGATCTTTTGTCAGGGCCAACAGAGCACCTTCCCTCATTAAGAAGTGTCCTTATTTGGTTTCCACACAGCAACTGAGATTCCTGGGTCAGAAGAACCTACAAGATAGGGTGGCCTTTTCTTGGGAGCCGTGAGATCACAGGAATAGTGTTGATAGATTAGGAGCATACAGAACCGAGAGCGGGGCTGTGCTGAGCTGTTTGGAGGTGCATTCAGTTCCAGGGAAATTGACCTGTATTTATTTACATGAGAAACTGCAGAGCTTTGACTAGGACGTTTCTCTTCTCCTACGTGATTGTCCTCTACATTAAGAGGAAATGTTGTTGCCCCTCTAAGCAGATCGCTCAGCACAACTTCAGGAACAAGCAATGGCCCAGAGAGAGGTGGTGTAACCAGCAGAATGAGAGGTTTGGCTCTGAAAGTGTGCAGTCTGAGTTGAGAGTTTAGTGGTCCACGGCCATAGTGCTGGTAGGGAAGATGGAACTGAAGAGAGGAGAAAGGGAGACACCTGGGCATGTTCTAGAACTTTTATTTTGCTGCAGAGCATCTGGACACAAACTCACTGTGGTGAGTGCATAACTGCAGAGTTAAGTAACAGTAAAAGGTAATTAACAAGCAGCAGCCATGTCTTTTCTCAACTCTCCCTGTTCTACCACATTTTCCCAATGCCAGGAAGAAGAAAGGAACATCGAGACAACAGTGGCAGCAGACAGAATGCTAGTAGTGTAAAGGAAGACGAAAAGAACAACGCTCCGTCGAACACATAAACATCCGATGCAATAAAGCTTCTTTTCCAAACTGTGCCTGGCTGCTTCCTTAGCAAACACTCTAGCTGCCCACCTCCCCATTCTCTAGGTGTTGGCCAAGGGGGTTGTGAGTCAGCATTAATATATGTCTGCTCTAGACTGAGGGGCCTGCAGACTGAGGCTACAGCTGTGTACTTCTGAAATCTCCCACTTAGCACCTTGTCTCATCTGTTTGAGTTAAAATGTGTTTTCCCTTATTTTTATTCTTTATACACTCATATACTTTCAAAATCTGACCCCAACACCTTTCAGCCCACCACTCACTGCTACCACCCACTGGAACAACAAAGAGACAGGAGGCACCAGAGACTGATTTTGATGCCAGTTGTGAGACCGTCCGCAGTCTTCGAAAGTCAAGGGGCAGCAACATGTCTCTGAATCTGAATAGAGCAAGAAAGGGGTCTAGAGGACAGGCAGGGTTAGAAAGAAACCGTGTGAAGCCCAGCGTTTGTTAGTTCAAACACAATAATGTCTAACTCCAAAGTCTTATGAGTTGCTTAAGGCCTACTCAAAATAGGAAGGAAGGAATTTATGCCTGGGCATGGGAGGAGTTAGTTAGGGTTGAAGAATGGAGGTGAAAATTATGTAAGTAAACTACACATGAATTTTGCAACAATTAAAACAAGGTAATTCAAGCCTGTGTTCTGCACTCAATAGCACCTGTGATTCTCAGTGCCCCCCTTGGCATCCCTACCTTACTGCTTGAGAGGTACGGTTACCAGCCTGATGCTTCCGGTTGCAAGGCTTCTGCTTGGCTATGTCTTTACTGGGTAGTATTTTAGCGGCATGCGGCATTCTTTGATGATAGACACCTGGCAGCTGCAGGAACTTTATTATGTTGTCTCTCTTGCCGCAGAGGGTTGAAGTCAAAAGGATTTCAGATACAAGCGCATTCTACTGTCTGACTGTCTTACATACATGAGCACTTCATGTATCGTCTTGCACCTGATTTGTGGGTTATCAGTTTTATTCAAGTATTTTTCATATGGTAGTTTTAGTGTTATTTCACAATTCATTCAGCCAATATGCCAGACTTACATTTACTTATTTATATAATTAGTCTCTTACATTTTATTTAAAAAAATTGTATAATATATTTTGATCACATTCCTTGCCCTTCTGTTTTCTCTCAGATCCTATGACCTCCCTACCCCTGTGTTTTCTCTCTCTCCCTCTTTCATTCTCTCTCTTACTGCCTCTCAAAAAGGAAGCCCCACACAAAAACTAAAAACTGAAACTCAGCAGCAAGAGTAACTTCTTGGTTAGGAATGGGACCTCATGTCTGTTCCCTCATCTCTGTGCTGGAATTTTGTCTTGTTTGAACCTGGGATTTTGAATGGGAGGTTAAAAGTTTGTATATATCCTCTATTCAAAACAAGTTGATATTCATTTGACAAATTGCACAGCTCAAAAGTTTTCACAACTGTGGTTAGGCAGATATTAGCGAGAAACAGGAGGCTTCTATCACTGTTACAGAGCTTTCTGTGTTATTTACTGTATCAGCTCATCTTCACATAGCTGATTCTGACTTGATGTCAAAAATGGAAAATTTTATCGATAGTGTCTTCTGATAAGAAAATCTACTCTCAATGTAAGTTAGACAAGAAATCAATTAAAATAAGAGCCGTTTTACAGGGTCTGGAGAGATGGCTCAGTGGTTAAGAGCACTGACTGCTCTTCCAGAGGTCCTGAGTTCAATTCCCAGCAACCACATGTTGGCTCACAACCATCTGTAATGGGATCTGATGCCCTCTTCTGGTGTGTCTGAAGACAGCAACAATGTACTCACATAAAATAAACAAATCTTTAAAAAAAAAGCCGTTTTACAGCTAAAAGGAGGGAGATACAGTTGTCTCAAAAATGTCTAAAAATAAAGTTCTATTTGATTGTCAAAAAAAAAAACCCAAAAAACAAGTTGAGCCCAAGCCTCTCTAGGATGTGTGCCTAGGAATTCATTGCTGTGCCGAAGCACACAATAAGTTGACAATTATTGATACAGTGCATTTCCTTTTTCCTGTTCTAGTTGTTTCTCTTGTTTTCCATAATGATTGTGTAATGGCGTGGCTCAGGAAGTGGCACTATTTGAAGTGTGGCCTTGTTGGAGTAGGTGTGGCCTTGATGGAGTAAGTACATCACTGTGGGCATGGGTTTAAAACCCTTGTCCTAGCTGCCTGGAAGCCAGTCTTCTTCTAGCTGCCTTCATTTGAAGAGGCAGAACTCTCAGGTCTCCTGCACCATGCCTGCCTGGACACTGCCATGCTCCAACCTTGATGATAATGGACTGAACCTCTAAACCTGTAAGCCAGTCCCCATTAAATGTTGTCCTTATAAAGAGTTGCCTTGGTCATGGTGTCTGCTCACAGCAGTAAAACTCTAACTAAAGCACATTGATATATTTCTTTACAACAGTTTTCCACCTTTGTGGTGTAATCTTTTTATGATATAGTTTTTTTCTTTTTGTTCCCTTTGAGATCTTTTCCCCTGTAACATGTTATAATTTATTATCAATATAAATTTATAGTACTGATCACACAGGTAGCAGGTTGGTTGAAAGATCCTCCTTGTAAAAGAATTCTATTATATCTGAATAGTCTTAAATATTCAATTGTTTTAAACACAAGTAGATATTAGGTTTATTCAACTATTTGTATTTGTTTACTTAAGTTTCCTTGCCCTGCTGGATATGATAGGACCTTTGATTCAATATAAAATTATAATGATCATAAAGATAATATTTTTAAATGAGTATTAACTTGTATACATTTTTGTATCTATTCAGACCTTTTTTGCTGTTTCTTTTCATAATATTAGGTGAATATTGAACACGCACACCTCCCTAACACAAGCTGCTTTTCACCCATTGCTGTTTTCTCTTTCCCTTTTTCTTTTATAAAACGATTCTTCTCTCAGACAACAATATACCCTGATTATCATTTCCCCTCCCTCTACTCGTTCCAGATTCCCCCCAACCTCTCGTTCCCCCTGTATCCACTCCCTTTCTGTTTCTCATGAAAAAAAGAACAGGCTTCTAAGAGATAACGACCAGACATGACAAAACAAAATATAAGATGAAGCAAAACTACCATGTCAAAGTTGGACATGGCAAGCCAACAGGAGGAAACGTCCCAAGAACAGGCACAAGAGTCAGAGACCCCTGGCTCTCACAGTCAGGAGTCCTGTATAAGCTAATAGTTATAATGTATATGCAGAGGACCTCCTGCAGAACCTTGTCAGCCCTGTGCCTGCTGCTGCAGTCTCTGCGAGCTCATATTTGCCTTGCTTAGCTGATCTGAGGTCTGCATTCTCCTGGCATCCTCTATCTCCCTTGGCTCTTGCAATCTTTCTGCTTCTTTTTCATGGGATTTCCTGAACTCTGAGAGGAGGGATCTGACGGAGCCCTACAACGTAGACTCTCTGTATACATAATGTTTGGCTGTGGGTCCCTGCATCTGTTCCCATCTGCTGCAGGACAAAGCCTCTCTGACTGGATAAGGCACTGATCTATGAGCAGAGCACAGCATCATTAGGAATCATTGATCCTCTTTTAGACCAGCAGTTTTTGGTTTTACCCCAAGTCTCTGGTTCTTGGTTGCCAGAGCAGTGTCAGTTACAGGTTTCTTCGGGGGGGAGAGGTTCTTACCTCAGGGGTTGGTTAGAGCAGTGTCAGTTATGGGTTTCTTCGGGTGGAGAGGCCTTACTTCAGGCGTTGCTTAGCTACTTGCACAAATTCTATGCCGCCATTGCCCTAGCCTATTCTGCAGGCAGGGCAGGTTGTAGGTAAACGGTTTTGAGGCCGGGTTGCTGTCTACATTTCTTTTTCAGTATCCTGCAGAGTACCTTTCTGCACTAAAGAAGTTTAGAATGTGCGGGTGAAGGCTCAGTGTGGCCCAGCTTGACTTTCTCATGTTAAGTGAGTGTGTGGGTGTTGTTATCTTTGGCAATGGGGCTCTGCTGTCAGCTTTTAGAGAGTAACTTTTTGTCTTAGCAGCAGCCTGGGTTGTTTGGGGATTTCCTTGGGACTCCTCGGCCAACCACTCAATTGAATGCAACCCAGCCCCACATCTGGAAGCCTCATCTGGCCACAAGAGCTGGCTACTTGAGACTCCGTTCCCCCATAACTAGGAGTCCTCATTAGGATCACTTTTATACATTCCAGGAAGTTTCCACTGTTACCGGGTTTCTACACCACCCTTACTGCACCACCCCCAATTTCAGTAGTCTCTCCCTGCACTCTCTCTTATCATGCCATCTTTATATTCCTGCTACCTGATTCCCCCTTCCTACCACCTGCTCCAGACCCAAACACCCACCCAGGGTCTTCCCTTAAAATCTATTCTATTTTCCCTCACCAGGGAGATCCATGCATCCTCCCTTCACTCCTCTTCTTTACTTAACCTCTCTAAGTCTATGGATTATAGCTTGGTAATCATTTACTAATGGCTGATCTCCTTTTGTAAGAGAATACACACCACATTTATCTTTCTGGGTTGGGGCTTCCTCACTCAGGATGAATTTTTTTTCTAGTTCCATCCATTTGCTTGCAAATTTCATGATGCCATTAAAGAAAAAAAAAAAGCTGAGTAGTACTCCGTTGTGTACCACATTTTCTTTATCTATACTTTGGTTTGGGGACATCTAGATTGTTTCCAGTTTCTGGTTATTATCTCTAAAGGCATAATGAATATGGTTGAGCAAGTGCTCTTGTGGTAGGATGGAGTGCCCTTTGGGTATATGCGGAAGAGTGGCATCCTGTAGGTCTTGAGGTAGATCAATTCCCAATTTTCTGAGGAATCAACATATTGATTTACAATTTGGCTACATAAGTTTGCATTCTTACCAGCAATAAAGGGTTCCCCTTGCTTCACATCCTTATCAGCATGAACGGTCACATTTGTTAGTGATCTTAGCCATTTTGACAGGTATAAGATGAATCTCAAATTAGGTTTGATTTGTATTTCCTCAATGGCTAATTGGACATTTCTTTAAATGTTTCACAGCTATTTGAGATTGCTCTATTGAGAATTCTTTGCTAAGATCTTACCCATTTTTGAATTGGGTTATTTGGCTTTTTTGATATCTAAATTCTTTATTTTGGATACTAGCTTTCTATCAGATGTTGAGTTGGTAAACACCATTTCCCATTTTTTAGGTGTTGTTTTGTCCTATTGATGGTGTCCTGTACCTTACAGAAGTTTTTCAGTTTCACGAGGTCCTATTTATTAATGGATCATCTTGGTGTCTGCGTTATTGGTGTCTGTTCGGGAAGTTGTCTCCTCTGCCAATGCATTCAAGGCTCCTCCCCACTTTTCTCTTAATAAAGGTTTCCTTTCCCTTTCTATTAAGAAACTTAATATTTTTGAGCTCCTTGCTCCCAAACCCCGTGGGAGAGAGAGCTCACCACCCAGACAGGTGGGCACTCCTGAGACTGCAGGGCAGGAGAGACCTCCAGTACTGCCCACCCTTGCCCACATCCCTGGCCCAAGAGGCAACTGTCTAGGGCCTCTGGGAACAGGAAGATAGGGGCACTCAAGCTTCAAATTGACTGCGGTCCAGACACGGCCCGGATCTGAAGGGACCTGGCAAAACAGCTCCCTGCACCCAAATCCCGTGTGAGGGAGAGATAGACTTTCAGAGGGGCAGACACACCTGGGAAGCCAGAGGAGACTACTGTCTGCCCACATTCCTGACGCTAGGGGAAAATGCCTAGCACCTAGCCCTGTGCACAAGCTCCCGAGAGAAGGCGGGGCAGGGCCTTCTGGTTGCTGCCCTCACAGAGAGCTGAAACCTGGATCTGAGAAGGGACTCCAGGCCCGAGACCAGAGGTAAGACTAACTTTTCTGCTCCAAGTGACCTGCCTGGTGGACTCAGGACACACACCCACAGGAACACCTGAAGACCAGTAGACAGGAACGATTACACGCCTGAAAGCAGAACACTCTGTTCCTATAACTGGCTGAAAGAAAGCAGGAAAACAGGTCTACAGCACTCCTGACACACAGGCCTATAGGACGGTCTAGCCACTGTCAGCAATAGCAGAACAAGGTAACACCAGAGACAACCTGATGGCGAGAGGCAAGCACAGGAACCCAAGCAACAGAAACCAAGACTACATGGCATCATCGGAACCCAATTCTCCCACCAAAGCAAACACTGAATATCCAAACACACCAGAAGAGCAAGATCTAGATTTAAAATCATATTTGATCATGATGCTGGAGGACTTCAAAAAAGACATAAAGAACTCCCTTAGAGAAATGCAGGAAAACACAAATAAACGAGCAGAAGCCTATAGAGAGGAAATGCAAAAATCCCTGAAAGAATTACAGGAAAACAAAATCAAACAGGTGAAGGAATTAAAAATGGAAATTAAAAATGGAAAAATAGAAGCATTAAAGAAAGCACAAAGGGAGACAACTCTGGATATAGAGAACCAAAGGAAGAGACAAGGAGCCACAGATACAAGCATCACCACCAGAATGAAACAGATAGAAGAGAGAATCTCAGGAGCAGAAGATTCCATAGAAATCATCGACACAACTGTCAAAGATAGAGTTAAATGGAAAAAGCTACTGGCCCAAAACATACAGGAAACACAGGACTCAATGAGAAGATCAAACCTAAGGATAATAGATATAGAACAGAGTGAAGACTCCCAGCTCAAAGGACCAGTAAATATCTTCAACAAATTCATAGAAGAAAACTTCCCTAACCTAAAGAAAGAGATGCCCATAAACATACAAGAAGCCTACAGAACTCCAAATAGATTGGACCAGAAAAGAAACTCCTCCCGTCACATAATAGTCAAAACACCAAATACACAAAATAAAGAATACTAAAAGCAGTAAGGGAAAAAGGTCAAGTAACATATAAAGGCAGACCTATCAGAATTACACTAGACTTCTCATCAGAGACTATGAAAGCCAGAAGATCCTGGACAGATGTCATACAGACCCTAAGAGAACACAAATGCCAGCCCAGGTTATTGTATCCCACAAAACTCTCAATTAACATAGACGGAGAAACCAAGATATTCCATGACAAAACCAAATTTACACAATACCTTTCCACAAATCTAGTCCGACAAAGGATACTAAATGGTAAAGCCCAACACAAGGAGACAATCTACACCCTAGAAAAAGCAAGAAACTAATCGTTTTGCAAAAAGAAAAGAGAAGACAAGAACACACACATAATCTCACATCCAAATAGGAATATAACAGGAAGCAACAATCACTATTCCTTAATATCTCTCAACATCAATGGACTCAATTCTCCAATAAAAAGACACAGATTAACAAACTGGATACACAATGAGGACCCTGCATTTTGCTGCCTACAGGAGGCACAGCTCAGAGACAAAGACAGACTCTACCTCAGAGTGAAAGGCTGGAAAACAACTTTCCAAGCAAATGGTCTGAAGAAGCAAGCTGGAGTAGCCATTCTAATATCGAAAAAAAATCGATTTTCAACCAAAAAATCCTCAAAAAAGATAAGGAAGGATACTTCATATTCATCAAAGAAATATCCACCAAGATGAACTCTCAATCCTAAATATCTATGCTCCAAATACAAGGGCACATACATACATAAAAGGAACCGTACTAAAGCTCAAAGCACACATTGCACCTCACACAATAATAGATTTCAACACCCCACTCTTATCAATGGACAGATCATGGAAACAGAAATCAAACAGAGACATAGACAGACTAAGAGAAGTCATGAACCAAATGTATTTAACAGATATTTATAGAACATTCCATCCTGAAACAAAAGGATATACCTTCTTCTCACCACCTCATGGTACTTTCTCCAAAACTGACCATATACTCGGTCATAAATCAGGCCTCAACAGATACAGAAAGATAGAAATAATCCCATGCATCCTATCAGACCACCACGGGCTAAAGCTTGTCTTCAATAACAATAAGTAAAGAATGCCCACATAAACATGGAAGTTGAATAATGCTCTACTCAATGATAACCTGGTCAAGGAAGAAATAAAGAAATTAAAGACTTCTTAGAATTTAATGAAAATGAAGATACAACATACCCAAACTTATGGGACACAATGAAAACTGT
The DNA here is from genome assembly GCF_011064425.1 of Rattus rattus. Taxonomy (NCBI): domain Eukaryota; kingdom Metazoa; phylum Chordata; class Mammalia; order Rodentia; family Muridae; genus Rattus; species Rattus rattus. The sequence continues at coordinate 36,360,425 of NC_046168.1, forward strand.
GCTAAGAGGAAAACCCATAGCTCTGAGTGCCTGTAGAAAGAAACAGGAGAGAGCATATATCAGCAGTTTGACAGCACACCTAAAAGCTCCAGAACAAAAAGAAGCAAACACACCTAGGAGGAGTAAAAGGCAGGAAATAATCAAACTCAGAGCTGAAATCAACCAAGTAGAAACTAAAAGGACTATACAAAGAATCAACAGAACCAAAAGGTAGCAACAAGATAGATAAACCTTTGCCAGACTAACAAGAGGACTCAGAGAGTGTGTCCAAATTAACAAAATCAGAAATGAAAAGGGAGACATAACAACAGAGCCAGAGGAAATTAAAAAAAAAATCATCAGATCCTACTACAAAAGCCTATATTCAACAAAACTTGAAAATCTGGAGGAAATGGACAATTTCCTAGACAGATACCAGGTATGGAAATTAAATCAGGAACAGATAAACCATTTAAACAACCCTGTAACTCCTAAAGAAATAGAAGCAGTCATTAAAAGTCTCCCAACCTTAAAGAGCCCAGGTCCAGATGGGTTCAGTGCAGAATTCTATCAGACCTTCATAGAAAACCTCATACCAATACTATATTGTATATTTAAGTGATACCAAACGTTCCACCAGAGAACTCCTAAACCTGATGAACACGTTCAGGAAAATGGCTGGGTATAAAATTAACTCAAATCAGTAGCCTTCCTCTACACAAAAGAGAAACAAGCCAAGAAAGAAAATAGGGAAAAGACACCCTTCATAATAGTCCTAAATAATGTAAAATACCTCGGTGTGACTTTAACCAAGCAAGTGAAAGATGTGTATGGTAAGAACTTCAAGCTTCTGAAGAAAGAAATTGAAGAAGATCTCAGAAGATGGAAAGATCTCCCATGCTCATGGATTGGCAGGATTAATATAGTAAAAATGGCCATTTTACCAAAAGTGATCTACAGATTCAATGCAATCCCCATCAAAATACCAATCCAATTCTTCAGAGAGTTAGAACAATTTGCAAATTCAAAACCCAGGATAGCTAAAACAATAAAAGGACTTCCAGGGGAATAACTATCCTTGAACTCAAGCAGTATTACAGAGCAATAATGATAAAGACTGTATGGTATTGGTACAGAGACAGACAGATAGACCAGTGGAATAGAGTTGAAGACCCAGAAATGGACCCACATACCTATGGTCACTTGATTTTTGACAAAGGAGCCAAAACCATCCAATGGAAAAAAGATAGCATTTTCTGCAAATGGTGCTGCTTCAACTTGAGGTCAGCATGTAGAAGAATGCAGATTGATCCATTCTTATCACCCTGTATAAAGCTTAAGTCCAAGTGGATCAAGGATCTCCGCATCAAACCAGATACACTCAAACTAATAGAAGAAGAAGTGGGGAAGAGTCTTGAACACATGGGCACTGGAGAAAATTTCCTGAACAAAACACCAATGGCTTATGCTCTAAGATCGCGAATCGACAAATGGGATCTCATAAAACTGCAAAGTTTCTGTAAGACAAAGGGCACTGTTGTTAGGACAAAATGGCAACCAACTGATTGGGAAAAGATCTTTACCAATCCTATAACTGATAGAGGGCTCATATCCAAAATATACAAAGAACTCACAAATTAAATGGCAGGGAGACAAATAACCCTATTAAAAATGGGGTTCAGAGCTACATAAAGAATTCACAGCTGAGGAATGCCGTATGGCTGAGAAGCACCTAAAGAAATGTTCAACATCTTTAGTCATAAGGGAAATGCAAATCAAAACAACCCTGAGATTTCACCTCACACCAGTCACAATGGCTAAAATCAAAAAGTCCGCAACAGCAGATGGTGGCGAGGATGTGGAGAAAGAGGAACACTCCTCCATTGTTGGTGGGATTGCAGACTGGTACAACCATTCTGGAAATCAGTCTGGAGATTCCTCAGAAAATTGGACATTGCACTACCTGAGGATCCAGCTATACCTCTCTTGGGCATATACCCAAAAGATGCCCCAACATATAACAAAGACACATGCTCCACTATGTTCATAGCAGCCTTATTTATAATAGCCAGAAGCTGGAAAGAACCCAGATGCCCTTCAACAGAGGAATGGATAATGGAATATGTGGTACATCTACACAATGGAATATTACTCAGCTATCAAAAACAATGACTTTATGAAATTCATAGGCAAATGGATGGAACTGGAAAATATCATCCTGAGTGAGGTAACCAATCACAGAAAAACACGCAAGGTATGCACTTATTGATAAGTGGCTATTAGCCCAAATGCTTGAGTTGCCCTAGATGCACAGAACACATGAAACTCAAGAAGGATGACCAAAATGCGAATGCTTCACTTCTTCTTTAAAAGGGGAACAAGAATACTCTTGGCTGGGAATAGGGAGGTAAAGTTTAGAACAGAGGCAGAAGGAACACCCATTCAGAGCCTGCCCCACTTGTGGCCCATACATATACAGCCACCAAACTAGATAAGATGGATGAAGCAAAGAAGTTCAGGCTGACAGGAACTGGATATAGATCTCTCCTGAGAGACACAGCCAGAATATGGCAAATATATAGGCGAATGCCAGCAGCAAACCACTGAACTGAGAATGGGACAAGAGCTTGAAGGGGCTCGGGACACCATATGAACAACAATGCCAAGCAACAGAGGTTCCAGGGACTAAGCCACTACCCAAAGGCTATACAGGGACTGATCCTGGGTTCCAACTGCAAAGGTAGCAATGAATAGCCTAGTAAGGGCACCAGTGGAAGGGGAAGACCTTGGTCCTGCCAAGGCTGAACCCCCAAGGTTAACGGGATTGTTGGGGGGAGGGCTGTAATGGGAGGAGTTTGGGGAGGGGAACACCCACATAGAAGGGGAGGAGGAGGGGCTATGGGGATGTTTCCCTGGGAAAGGGAATAACAATTGAAATATAAATAAGAAATATTCAATTTAATAAAGATGGAGAAAAAATAAAACCAGAAACTAAAAAAAAGAAAAAAGAAAAGAAAGTCTAGTAATAGACTTCAAATCTAAGGCCTGCATTGAACTCCCTCTTTTGTCCAAAATGGCTTAAAGCTGGAGGAGGCATGTGGACAACTCCTTTGTGTCTGCTTTCTTCCTTGTCTTTCTGTTTTATTATATTTAAAGCAAGCTCTACTCTCTTCCTTGTAGTTTCCTTAGCTCTTTGAAATACAGCTTCATGTGTGAAAAGCTGTTTTCATGTGCATTTGTGGAAGTCGTTACCAGGAGATCCCACTTAGCTGGCGTCTTGCTCTTCATTCCCCTTAGAGGACACATTTCGATCCTATTTTCTGACTATGTGCTAAACAACAAGATGTTAGAAACTTTAAAATGTCTTCCTGTGTGGTTCATAGATCAAAAAATATTCTAACACAAAATATTTAGACATAAATAGCAATAGTAATACACCACTCTTGTAGAATACACAAAATGCAGTGTTAAACATTTGCATAGCTTTGAATATATTTTTCTTTTGGTTTGTTTGTTTGTTTGCTTTTTGTTTTTTCTTGGAGGGGGATTGTTTTGGTTTTGCTTTCAGGTTTGTTTTTTGTTTTTTGTTTTGTTTTGTTTTGAGACATTGAAACTCTGCAAAGCCCTGGCTGTCCTGGAACTTACTATATAAACCGGGCTAGCCTCAAACTCATAGAAACCCACTTTCCTCTGCCTTTTGAGTGCTGAGATAAAAGTGTATTTCACCATGCCCAAATAAATTGTTTTTAAAATATGAATATTTTAGAATCACTGCTAGTTGTTCAATAAATACTGTAAAAATTTTAAAGTCGAGTAGAATAATAAGTAAAGAGTTAAAGATATCGCTAAACATAATGAAATAATACAAAATACCAGTATTGCCAGAGCATTTCGCTTCCATTGTTTATATGGAAAATTCTGATGAACCAGGTAGAGCAACTGAGGAAGTGAGTAAGTAAGCAATGTGGAGCAATAGTGCAGTCGCAGCTGTGTTAGTTACTTTCCTGTGCTGTGACAAAATACCATGACCTAGGCAACCAATGGGAGAGTTCAAAGGAGCTCCCAGCCCTAGAGGGTTGGACTCTATGATTGTAGAGTAAAACATGACCTAAGGCAGCTGAAGCGCACATCATCACCTGCAATAGGGACCAGAAAGGGGGAAGGGCACAAGTCTTTTAAAACCTCAAGCCCACCTCAGGCTCACACCTCCTTCACAAGGCTATACCCCTTTCTCTTCCTAAACAGTTTTATAACTGAGGAACCAGATAGTCAAACACACATTCCCATGCAGGCCATTCTCTTTCAAACCACCACAGTAGCAAACAGTTAGGATAGAGCCCCCCGGTCTCATATATCCCAGCCTGGACTTGAACTTGCTACATAGTCAAAGATGACCTCAAATTTGTGGTCGTCCTTCCTCTACCTCATATACTGGGATTGCAGGTGATGAAGCCATATCTGACTTCCTGTCATGGGGGGTATAATTTTGGGCTTCCTGCATCCTATCAAGCACTCTACCAACCAACCTATTTCCCCAGCACTATCGGAGAGAATTTTTAATCAAAGAATACCATAGAAAAGTCACGAGTGACTTTGTACTAATAAATTTGTTTGAAATAAAATAGAAAAATCATGATGTTGTTTCAAAAGAAATGAAAATATTAGATGATAAATTGAAATTATTAATATTTTCTTCTACTAAAATAATTAAAAGATAGTTCATAGGTTGTTTAGATATAGTCGCATGCATAACATACAGGGTACTGTGGTTATATTTTCCTTTTTTTCTCTGAACCCCTTTTCTTCCCAATTAATCCCACAATGACTACACCATTAAAGACAATGACTCATGCACTCATCCCCCAATAGCTGTTAACAGTTAATAGCTCCTCAGGAAAGAATGGGGCCTCAAGCCCATAGGTTTTTAAAGGAAACTTTATGAAAGTTTTATTCATTAAAAGATTAGATGGTAAAGTGCATAATATATATTTGACAGTGAAAGCAGAACATCCAGTCTGAGGCTTCACAGCTTCTGTTCTGAATGGCTATTCTAACTGTATATAAGTTAATTGACTTAGATAGTCTCTGAGTCTTCTGGATTTCAATATGTGACTTGGTTATTTTATTTGTAATTTTTTATAATAAAGTGTAAAATTTTAAAAAGATTAGCAATGGGTGAGAGAGCTCAGCAGGGAAAGATTTTTGCTACAGAAGCCCAAGGACCTGATCAATTCCCAAAACCCACAGTGGTAGAAGAAAACCCACAGTGCAATGCTCTCCTCTGACCTCCAAAAACGCTCTAGGACACTGGCACCCACAGACACCACACAGTAGAATAACAATAATTTAATTCTTGAAAAAAACTCTCCCTGCCTGGTACCACTGAGATCACATGTGTGTGGTCTATCTACCATATCAAACTTATGCTACATTGCTTCAGACAAACAATGCACAGACCCAATGACATCAGAAAGATACTAAACAGCACGGGCATCAAGGTGCATGGTATCAAGCTGAACAATATCACTGATGAACAGAGAAAGAAAAACATTAAAAATGGCATTGTCCAGAGTGTAGGGCAGCTAACTCGTGTGGGTATGGGTGGGCTGATGTCCCCTCTGTGTCCTCCACCACTACAGCTCCTGCAGCTGAGTCTCTTCCTGCTACTACAGTGGAGAAGAGAGGAACATGGGATTTGGATTCTTGGATTAAATTCATGCTACCCTGCAAAAATAAATATCATGTAAATAAATAAATAAATAAACTTAAAAGACTACATATGATTATAATTCAAGCAGAAAAGAGATGGGAAATGTGTAGTATGAGGAGGAAAGGTAAGCACGAAAAATGCAAAGAACAAACGTTACACCCCTGCTTAACTTTTGAGTAGTCATAAAAATATTGTTTCTTTTATTCCATTGTCCATCTTTTTAACTTGGGTATTGTTATTTACATTTCAACTGTTATTCCCTTTCCCGGTTTCCAGGCCAACATCCCTCTAACCCCTCCCCTTCCACTTCAATATGGGTGTTCCCCTCCCCATCCTCCCCCTATTACCGCCCTCCACCCAACAATCCCATTAACCTTGGGGGTTCACCCTTGGCAGGAGCAAGGGCTTCCCCTTCCACTGGTGCCCTTACTAGGCTATTCATTGCTACCTATGTAGTTGGAGCCCAGGGTCAGTCCACGTATAGTCTTTGGGTTGTGGCTTAGTCCCTGGAAGCTCTGGTTGGTTGGCATTGTTGTTGATATGGTGTCTCAAGCCCCTTCAAGCTCTTTCAGTCCTTTCTCTGATTCCTTCAATGGGGATCCCGTTCTCAGTTCAGTGGTTTGCTGCTGGCATTCACCTATATATTTGCCATATTCTGGCTGTGTCTCTCAGGAGAGATCTATATTCAGTTCCTGTCAGCCTGAACTTCTTTGCTTCATCTATCTTATCTAGTTTGGTGGCTGTATATGTATGGGCCACAAGTGGGGCAGGCTCTGAATGGTCATTCCTTCATCTTCTGTTCTAAACTTTGCCTCCCTATTCCCTGCCAAGGGTGTTCTTGTTCCCCTTTTAAAGAAGGAGTGAAGCATTCGCATTTTGGTCATCCTTCTTGAGTTTCATGCATTCTGTGCATCTAGGGTAATTGGAGCATTTGGGCTAATAGCCACTTATCAATGAGTGCATACCACGTGTGTTTTTCTGTGATTGGGTTATGTCACTCAGGATGATATTTTCCAGTTCCATCCATTTGCCTATGAATTTCATAAAGTCATTGTTTTTGATAGCTGAATAATATTCCATTGTGTAGATGTACCACATTTTCTGTATCCATTCTGGCTATTATAAATAAGGCTGCTATGAACATAGTGGAGCACGTGTCTTTTTTATATGTTGGGGCATCTTTTGGGTATATGCCCAGGAGAGGTATAGCTGGGTCCTCAGGCAGTTCAATGTCCAATTTTCTGAGGAACCTCCAGACTGATTTCCAGAATGGTTGTACCAGTCTGCAATCCCACCAACAATGGAGGAGTGTTCCTCTTTCTCCACATCCTCGCCACCATCTGCTGTCGCCGGAGTTTTTTATTTTAGCCATTCTCACTGGTGTGAGGTGAAATTTCAGGGTTGTTTTGATTTGTTTTACATTATTTGGGACTATTATGAAGGGTGTCATCACCCTAATGTCTTTCTCAGCTTGTTTCTCTTTTGTGTAGACGAAGGTATTAAATTTTGAGTTAATTTTATACCCAGCCACTTTACTGAAGGTGTTTATCAGATTTAGTAGTTCTCTGGTGGAACTTTTGGGATCACTTAAGTATACAATCATATCTTCTGCAAATAGTGATATTTTGACTTCTTCTTTTCCAATCTGTATCCCTTTTATCTCCTTTTGTAGTCTGATTGCTCTGGCTAGAACTTCAAGAACTATATTGAATAAGTAGGGAGAGAGTGGGCAGCTTTGTGTATTCCCTGATTTTAGTGGGATTGCTTCAGGTTTCTCTCCATTTAGTTTAATGTTAGCTACTGGTTTGCTGTATATGGCTTTTACTATGTTTAGGTATGGGCCTTGAATTACTGTTCTTTCCAGGACTTTTATCATGAAGGGGTGCTGAATTTTGTCAAATGCTTTCTCAGCATCTAATGAAATGATCATGTAGTTTTGTTCTTTCAGTTTGTTTATATAGTGGATTACGTTGATGGTTTTCCATATATTAAACCATCCCTGCATCCCTGTGATGAAGCCTACTTGATCATGATGGATGATTGTTTTGATGTGCCCTTGGATTTGGTTCGCAAGAATTTAATTGAGTATCTTTGCGTCAATATTCATAAGGGAAATTGGTCTGAAGTTCTCTTTCTTTCTTGGGTCTTCATGTGGTTTAGGTATAAGAGTAGTTATGGCTTCATAGAAGGAATTCTGTAGCTCTTCATCTGTTTCAATTTTGTGGAATAGTTTGGATAGTACTGGTATGAGATCTTCTATGAAGGTCTGATAGAATTCTGCACTGAACCCATCTGGACCCAGGTTCTTTTTGTTTGGGAGACTTTTAATGACTGCTTCTATTTCTTTAGGAGTTATGGGGTTGTTTAAATGGTTTATCTGTTCCTGATTTAACTTCGGTACCTGGTATCTGTCTAGGAAATTGTCCATTTCCTCTAGATTTTCAAGTTTTGTTGAATATATACTTTTGTAGTAGGATCTGATGATTTTTTGAATTTCCTCTGATTTTGTAGTTATGTCTCCCTTTTCATTTCTGATTTTGTTAATTTGGACACACTCTCTGTGTCCTCTTGTTAGTCTGGCTAAGGGTTTATCTATCTTGTTGATTTTCTCAAAGAACCAGCTTTTTGGTTCTGTTGATTCTTTGTATAGTCCTTTTAGTTTCTACTTGGTTGATTTCAGCTCTGAGTTTGATTATTTCCTGCCTTCTACTCCTCCTGGGTGTATTTGCTTCTTTTTGTTCTAGAGCTTTAAGGTGTGCTGTCAAGCTGCTGATATATGCTCTTTCCTGTTTCTTTCTGCAGGCACTCAGCGCTATGAGTTTTCCTCTTAGCACAGCTTTCATCGTGTCCCATAAGTTTGGATATGTTGTACCTTCATTTTCATTAAATTCTAAGAAGTCTTTAATTTCTTTCTTTATTTCTTCCTTGACCAGGTTATCATTGAGTAGAGCATTGTTCAACTTCCATGTATATGTGGGCGTTCTTCCCTTATTGTTATTGAAGACCAGCTTTAGTCTGTGGTGGTCTGATAGGACGCATGGGATTATTTCTATCTTTCTGTAGCTATTGAGGCCTGTTTTATGACCGATTATATGGTCAATTTTGGAGAAAGTACCATGAGGTGGTGAGAAGAATGTATATCCTTTTGCTTTAGGATAGAATGTTCTGTAGTTCTTTTGGTTCATGACTTCTCTTTGTCTGTCTATGTCTCTGTTTAATTTCTCTTTCCATGATCTGTCCATTGATGAGAGGGGTGTTGAAATCTCCTACTATTATTGTGTGAGGTACAATGTGTGTTTTGAGCTTTAGTAAGGTTTCTTTTATGTATGTACGTGGCCTTTTATTTGGAGCATAGATATTTAGGATTGAGAGTTCATCTTGGTGGATTTTTCCTTTGATGAACATGAAGTGTCCTTCCTTATCTTTTTTGATGACTTGTGGTTGAAAATCGATTTTATTCGGTATTAGAATGGCTACTCCAGCTTGCTTCTTCAGACCATTTGCTTGGAAAGTTGTTTTCCAGCCTTTCACTCTGATGTAGTGTCTGTCTTTGTCTCTGAGGTGTGTTTCCTGTAGGCAGCAGAATGCTGGGTCCTCATTGCGTATCCAGTTTGTTAATCTGTGTCTTTTTATTGGGGAGTTGAGTCCATTGATGTTGAGAAATATTAAGGAATAGTGATTATTGCTTCCTGTTATATTCGTATTTGGATGTGAGATTATGTGTGTGTTCTTGTCTTCTCTTTTCTTTTTTGCAAAATGATTAGTTTCTTGCTTTTTCTAGGGTGTAGATTGTCTCCTTGTGTTGAGCTTTACCATTTAGTATTCTTTGTAGGACTGGATTTGTGGAAAGATTTTGTGTAAATTTGGTTTTGTCATGGAATATCTTGGTTTCTCCATCTATGTTGATTGAGAGTTTTGCAGGATACACTAACCTGGGCTGGCATTTGTGTTCTCTTAGGGTCTGTATGACATCTGTCCAGGATCTTCTGGCTTTCATAGTCTCTGGTGAGAATTCTAGTGTAAGTATGATAGGTCTGCCTTCATATGTTACTTGACCCTTTTCTCTTATTGCTTTTAATATTCTTTTTTTGTTTTGTGCATTTGGTGTTTTGACTATTATGTGACGGGAGGAGTTTCTTTTCTGGTCCAATCTATTTGGAGTTCTGTAGGCTTCTTGTATGTTGATGGGCATCTCTTTCTTTAGGTTAGGGACGTTTTCCTCTATGAATTTGTTGAAGATATTTACTGGTCCTTTGAGTTGGGAGTCTTTACTCTCTTCTATATCTATTATCCTTAGGTTTGATCTTCTCATTGAGTCCTGGGTTTCCTGTATGTTTTGGGCCAGTAGCTTTTTCCATTCTACAGTTTCTTTGACTGTTGTGTCGATTATTTCTACGGAATCTTGTTCTCCTGGGATTCTCTCTTCTATCTCTTGTATTCTGTTGGTGATGCTTGTATCTGCAGCTCCTTTTCTCTTCCTTTGGTTTTCTATGTCCAGGATTGTTTCCCTTTGTGCTTTCTTTATTGCTTCTATTCCCATTTTTATTTCCTTCACCTGTTTGATTGTGTTTTCCTGGAATCCTTTCAGGGATTTTTGTGATTCCTTTCTCTAGGCTTCTACTTGTTCATTTATGTTTTCCTGCGTTACTCTAAGGGAGTTCTTTATGCCTTTCTTAAAGTCCTCCATCATCATGATCAATTGTGATTTTAAATCTAGATTTTGCTCTTCTGGTGTGTTTGGATATTCAGTGTTTGCTTTGGTCAGAGCATTGGGCTCTGACGATGCCATGCATTCTTGGTTTCTGTTGCTTGGGTTCCTGTGCTTGCCTCTCACCATCAGGTTGTCTCTGGTGTTACCTTGTTCTGCTAATGCTGACAGTGGCTAGATCATCCTATAGGCCTGTGTGTCAGGAGCCCTGTAGATCTGTTTTCCTGTTTTCTTTCAGCCAGTCATGGGAACAGAGTGTTCTGCTGTCAGGCATGTAGTTTTTCCTGTCTACTGGTCTTCAGCTGTTCTTGTGGGCATGTGTCCTGAGTCCACCAGTCAGGTCACTTGGAGCAGAAAAGTTGGTCTTACCTCTGTTCTCAGGCCTGAATTTGCTCCTAGGGGGCTGCGTTTCAGCTCTCTGTGAGGGCAGCAACCCCCCTTTTCTCTCATCCCTGAGCACAGGGGGCTCAGATAGTGATAGGCGTTTTCCTCTAGAGTCAGAAATGTGGGCAGAGTGTAGTCACTTCTGGCTTCCCAGGTGTGTCTGCCCCTCTGAAGTTTTAGCTCTTCCTCCCATGGTATTTGGGTTCAGGGAGCTGTTTGACTGGGTCCCTTCAGATCCGGGCGGTGTCTGGACCACAGGGGACCTGCAGCTTGAGTGCCCCTATCTTCCTGTTCCCAGAGGCCCTATACAGTTTCTTCTTGGGCCAGGGATGTGGGCAAGGGTGGGCATTACTGTCATTCTCTCCTGCCCTGCAGTCTCAGGAATGCCCACCTGTCTGGTCAATGAACTCTCCCTCCCATGGTGTTTGGGAGCAGGTAGCTGTGGGTCAGAATCAGCAAGGTTCGGGCTCCAGCTAGAAACCAGAAGTGTCTGATCCCAGAGGCATTTTGCCTCTGTGTGTCCTGAGTCCACCAGGCAGGTCACTTGGAACAGAAAAGTTGGTCTCACCTCTGGTCCTGGGCCTGAAGTCACTCCTCGGGGTTGCGTTTCAGCTCTTTATATCACTAGGCTTTCAAACATAAGACCCAGTGTTCCCCAAAGCCCTACAAATGCTCCTGCCAGGCTCATTCTCCCAGAGTTAGCTGCTAAACTACATCAGACTAGGCTGCTCACTGCCTCTAATACCATGGTTCAACCTCTTGCTGTAGAGCTTGCAGCAGTGCTCCACATATTGGGGAGCAGAGAGTGAAAAGGCACAGGATTTTCTTTGTCTTGGAGCTCAATGCCAACCTTGCTGTGGTTAAGCCCCAGAACTTGGTAGAAATTGGAGGTCCAGGATAGGCCAGTACCAACATAACATTTAGAATGACGATGTCACCAGGCTGGGACACACTGAAGATTTAGCTCCCATCCTTCCCTGGCTTAGAGTGGGCCTGGAGCCACTTGCCTTTCTCAGATCATTGTAAAAGTCCAGCATGAGAGTTTCATAATCCAGAAGGAAGAAAAGCATCTAATGTGACTAAGTCCCAAGCAAAGCTGTCATTTAGAAAGGAAGACGTAAATATAAAGGAAAGCTAAAAGAAATCCTTCAAGCTAAAAGACAAACACTTAATGAATAAGAGGAAAATACTGGAAGTTGTAAAATCACCAGGAAAAGCAATTACCCAAACTACTCCCCGATGTACTAGTGCTGTATATGTGGCAAGGAAGTCATACAGATCTCTAGTAGAAAGACTAAAGAGCTCAACAGTTCTGAAACAGTAACTCCACTATTTAGTATGAGATAGGCAACTTAGAGCAATGTGACACAGGAAATCTACAACTCAAAATGGGAGAAGGTAGAGATGGCTTGCATTTTGTTTGTAGAATATTTTCTCTCATTCATTTCTTTGTTCATATTCTTATTGTTATGGTTATTTTAAGTTGCTAGAATTTCAAAATACTTTCATCATCAAAAGATGTTTTTCTGGAGACTTCATAGCAAAATATATACTAGATAAATCAAAAGGGACAAGACAGGAATCAAAACACATTAATACACTCAATCATTTCACCACCAAAGAAGATCATAAAGGAAAGGAAAACAAAACAAAACAAAACAAGTAACAACAGCAACAGTAACAAAACATCAAAATAAAAAACAAAGAAACAAACCACAAACTGCCCTCACATACCTAGTGGAACTTTTGCTTTAATTTTAAGGTTTGAATGAAAACTTTCTAGCTTTATCCTGGTAAAAAAGACCCTGAAAATGATCTCTTCCAAATTTACAAGAAAAACCTGGACAAACTGAAGCCAGAATTTTCCTTGATTTAAAGAAACTGAATTTAGAGTAAATGTTCTCTAGGTGATGTGGGGAGGGAAGTGAATTAATGAGGCACACGTAAGATCTTCTGGCTGTGAGAAGCCCTTACTTGTTTTATAAATACCTATGTGATCATTTTAATGAATGGCTAAAGACTGAGTGTGGACTAACTTTAGAGCAAGAAATTCCAGGGGAACACATTCCCAAGGGCTTCCTACAATTTTAGGGAATTTAGCTCTAAAAATCCCAAGCCAATTCCAACATTGAAGATTCTAGAAAAACCTCACTGGGACTCTGTTAGGGAAGAGGAAATATAGCCCATGTGAATCTTCCCAGAGCCTACTCCATAGCCACAGCATGCCATCCAGGTGGAAAGTTATGACCATGGCCATATCTTAACTAGAAGACCATTCCTAATATTCTGCTTTCCTATGATTTTCATTCTCTTTTAAAGATTCAAAGTCAACAAAGTTCAGGGAACCAGATAATATGCTAGAAATACTCTGTAAGAGACGGGAGCAAGGGGCAGGAGAAAAATTCACCTTTATCATGGCTGGAAATATGATCACAAATTCAAAGCACAGACAGACACAGTAAAGACTGAAGTTAGTAAGTTTATATAACAAGTATAATGGCCTTTTCCAAACAACTTTGTACAACAAAGAACTCCAGTTTGTAATAGTAGACAAAATCTTAGAGAGTTGTGGGGCATGGATTCTCTCTGGAGAAAGTATTTTGGAGAACCAAATACTAAGAGGGTAGGAAACACACACACACACACACACACACACACACACACACACTCACACACTCACTCACAGACTCAAACAGACTCACACAGACATAGGGGTAGGGGGAGAGGGAGAGAGAGAGAATGAAAGAGGGGAGAGAGAGAGAAAGAGAGAGACTAGTCTCACTTTCACCACTACCACAACACACAGGGAATTTGAATTATATGTTCCCAATAGCAGAATGTTCAAGTCTTAAACAAATTAACTTAGGGTCCTTCATTAAACATCTACTTACTTATGTTCCATTATCTTAAGTGACAAATTTGGTATTCAAAAAAATATACCCAAAGAGAAAAAAAATCATCTTCAGAAATCAGAAATAAACAAACCTTTAGAACTTATGTTTACAGAGAGAGACACAGATAGACAGAGAGAGAGACAAAGATAGAGAGACTGAGAGGAAAAAAGTGAATGAAGAAGATAGGAGAAAGAGAAGAGAGAAGAGAGATCTTGAGAGAGCTTGAGATTGGAGCCTTGTCCAAAATGGTGGTGATTTAGGAACATTGTGGGATAATCATGAGATAGAACTTCACTGGATGAGATCAGTCAATGGGAGTTTTTAATAGCCAGATTTCAGACTAACACAGAATGTGTATCCAAATTAACAAAATCAGAAATGAAAAGGGAGACATAACATCAGAATCTGGGGAAATTAAAAAAATTATCAGATCCTACTACAAAAGCCTATATTCAACAAAACTGGAAAATCTGGAGGAAATGGACAATTTTCTAGACAGATGCCAGGTACAAGAGTTAAATCAGGATCAGATAAGCCATCTAAACAGTCCCATAACTCCTAAAGAAATAGAAGCAGTCATTAAAAGTCTCTCAATCAAAAAAAGCCCAGGCAGATGGGTTTAGTACAGAATTCTATCAGATCTTCATAGAAGACCTCTTACCAATACTATCCAAACTGTTCCACAAGAAACAGACGGAGCACTACCGAATTCCTTCTATGAAGCCACAATTACTCTTATACCTAAACCACACAAAGACCCAACAAAGAAAGAGAACTTCAGACCAATTTCCCTTATGAATATTGGTGCAAAAATACTCAACAAAATTCTCTAAAACTGAATCCAAAAAGACATCAAAATGATTATTCATCATGATCAAGTAGGCTTCATCCCAGGGATGCAGGGATGGTTCAATATGAGGAAATTTATCAATGGAATCCACTATGTAATTAAACTCAAAGAAAAAAAACCACATGATCATTTCATTAGATGCTGAGAAAGTATTTGACAAAATTCAACACCCCTTCATGTTAAAAGTCCTGGAAAGATCAGGAATTCAAGGTCCATACCTAAACATAGTAAAAGCAATATATGGCAAACCAGTAGCCAACATTAAACTAAATGGAGAGAAACTTGAAGCAATCCCACTAAAATCACGGACTAGACAAGGCTGCTCACTCTTTCCCTACTTATTCAATATAGTTCTCAAAGTCCTAGGCAGACCAATCAGACAACAAAAGTAGGTCAAAGTGATACAAATTCGAAAGGAAGAAGTAAAAATATCACTATTTGCAGATGATGTGATAGTATAGTTAAGTGACCCCAAAAGTTCCACCACAGAACTACTGAGCCTGATAAACTTCAGCAAAGTGGCTGGGTATAAAATTAACCCAAACAAATTAATAGCCTTCCCCTACTCAAAGGATAAACAGACTGAGGAAGAAATTAGGGAAATGACACCCTTCACAATAGTCCCAAATAATATAAAATATCTATGTATGACTCTAACCAATCAAGTGAAAGATCTGTATGACAAGAACTTCAAGTCTCTGAAGAAAGATATTGAGGACGATCTCAGAGGATGGAAAGACCTCCCATGCTCATGGGTTGGCAGGATTAATATAGTAAAAATGGCCATTTTGCCAAAAGCAATCTACTGATTCAATGCAATCCCCATCAAAACTCTAACTCAATTCTTCATATAGTTAGAAATAGCAATTTGCAAATTCATTTGGAATAACAAAAAACCCATGACAGTGAAATTATCCTCAACAATAAAAGAACTTCTGGGGGAATCATCATCCTTGACCTCAAACTGTATTACAGAGCAATAGTGATAAAAACTGTATGCTATTGGTACAGAGACAGGCAGGTAGATCAGTGGAATAGAATTGAAGACCCAGAAATGAACCCACACATCTATGGTCACTTGATCTTTGACAAAGGAGCTAAAACTATCCAGTGGAAAAAAGATAACATTTTCAACAAATGGTTCAACTGGAGGTCAGTATGTAGAAGAGTGCAAATCGCCCCATTCATATTGCCCTGTATAAAGCTTAAGTCCATGTGGATCAAGCACCTCCATATCAAACCAGATACTCCCAAACTAATAGAAGATAAAGTGGGGAAGAGTCTCGATCACATGGGCACTGGGGAAATTTCCTGAACAAAACATCAATGGCTTATGCTCTAAGATCAAGAATCAACAAATGGGGTCTCATTAAACTGCAAAGATTCTGTAAAGCAAAGGACACTGTCATTAGGACAAAATAGCAACCAACAGGTTGGGAAAAGATCTTTACCAATCCTACATCTGGTAGAGGGCTAATATCCAAAGAACCCAAGAAGTTAGACTCCAGAGAGCCAAATAACCTATTAAAAATGGGGTACAGAGTTAAATAAAGAATTTTCAGCTGAGGAATATTTAATGGCTGATATGTACCTAAAGAAATGTTCAACATCCTTAGTCATCAGGGAAATGCAA
Source organism: Rattus rattus (assembly GCF_011064425.1). Classification (NCBI taxonomy): domain Eukaryota; kingdom Metazoa; phylum Chordata; class Mammalia; order Rodentia; family Muridae; genus Rattus; species Rattus rattus. The sequence continues at coordinate 36,376,583 of NC_046168.1, forward strand.
ATCAAAACAACTCTGAGATTCTACCTCATACCAGTCAGAATGCGTAAGATCAAAAACCCAGGTGACAACAGATTGTGGCAAGGATGTGGATAAAGAGGAAGACTCCTCCATTGTTGGTGGGATTGGAAACTGGTACAACCACTCTGGAAATCAGTCTGAAGGTTTCTCAGAAAATTGAATGCTGCCCTACCTGAGGACTCAGCTATGCTACTCTTGGGCATATAACCAAAAGATGCTCCAACATACAACAAAGACACATGCTTCACTCTGTTCATAGCAGCCTTATTTATAATAGCCAGAAGCTGGAAAGAGCGCAGTTGCCCTTCAACAGAGGAATGCATACAGAAAATATGGTAAATTTACAGAATGGAGTACTACTCAACTATCAAAAACAACGATAATGAAATTCTTAGGCAAATGTGTGGAGCTAGAAAATATCATCCTCAGTGAGGTAACCCAATCACAAAATAACTGACATGGTATGTACTCACTGATAAGTGGATATTAGCCCAGAAGCTTGAAATACTCAAGATAAAATCCATAGACCACATGAAACTCAAGAAGAAGGATGGCCAAAGTGCAGATGCTTCAGTCCTTCTTAAAAGGTGGAACAAAATTATTCACTGCAGGAGATATGGAGACAAAGTTTGGAGCAGAGACTGAAGGAAAAGCCATTCAGAGCCTGCCCCACCTGGGGATCCAGCACATATATATACACAGCCATGAAACCTAGACAATATTGATGAAGGTAAGAAGTACATGCTGACCAGAGTCTAATATAGCTGTCTCCTGAGAGGCTCAGCCAGAGTGTCACAAGTACAGAGGGTAATGCTAGCGGCAATGACTGAACTGAGAACTGTGTCCCCATTGGAGGAGTTAAAGAAAGGATTGAAGGATTTGAAGGGGCTTGCAACCCCATAAGAACAACAATACCAATCAACTAGAGCTACCAGGGACTAAACCACCATCCAAAGAGTACCCATGGACAGACTCATGGCTCCAGCTGCATATGAAGCAGAGGATAGCCTTATTGGGCACCAGTGGGAGGAGAAGCCCCTGGTCCTGCCAAGGCTGGACCCCCAGTGTAGGGGAATGTCAGGGCATGGAAGTGGGGGTGGTTGGGAAGGGGGAACACCCTCCAAGAAGAAGCTAGAGGGGGATTGGATTGGGGGCTTATTGCCTGGAAACCAGGAAATGGAATAACATTTGAAATGTAAATAAAAAATATTCAATAAAATTAATAAAAATAATAGGCAGTTCCTAGTTCCTGTCCATTGTCTGCTTCTTGGCTGTAGTGTAATGGGTAAGCAGCTGGCCTCCTCCTCTTACCATATCTTCTCTTCTGCCGTCGTTCCTTCTTTGCAGTAATGGAGCAATCTCCTTGAAGGGTAAAGGTGAGCCAACATTAACCCTTCCTTCCTTACATTGCTTCTTGTCCGGTAATTTGGCTACAGCAATGAGGAAAGTAACTAATAGAGAAAATTGTGGAGAGTGGGGTCATTGTTGGGTTAAATGTAACTGTAAACGTAAATGTGGTTCATACTCTTTGGGACTAGTCTGCAAGAAGAATGTAGAAGCATTTACAATCGTGAGCTATAGGAGCCATACATTTTTATAAGCAGAGTTAAACGGACCATTGTGGTAGGGCAGTGGAATATAAAAAAAAAATGTGGACAGTGAAGGCCTGGCTCATGACATACTTCAGGAAGGGATATAGGTTCTACTATAAATTGGCCTAGAAGCCATTCCAGTTTTAGCACAATGAAGAACTGGGCTGCATTCTACCATGTCCTGAGAATTTGTGTGTGGCTAGATTAAAGCATAATCATTTTCTTTAGTATGGGTAAATTCGAGACAGGATAGGGTTCGGGCAGAAGCATCTGCAGGAAGGGGTAAAACATAAAAGTCATGAAATTTGGAGCAAGTTTAAAGTTGTAGACAACAGGCACGTCAGGCTACACCTTATGAAAATATGACTACATATTTGAAAGTTGAGTCTCTGAGAACACCGAAAAGGGGTTCCCTGCCCTGACAAACGAACATCTAGAAAGAACTTTCTAGGTTTAGCCTGGAAGACACGTGGGGTGCACTGAGACTGACGTTCATGGTGGGCAGGGTATTTTTCAAGCTGGCAATCCAACATGGTGATGCCATTCACGTCATACTGGTTTTACATGCATGAATGAGTCTAAATTGAGGGGGTTATGGAGTCTTACCTCACAGTTTCTGAGAACCAGATGTAATGATCTGAATGAGAATGGCCCACCATAGCCTCATATATTTGAATGCTTGGTCCCGGTTGTTGGAACTCTTTGGGAGGATGAGGAAATTTATCCTTCTTGGAGAAGCTGTGTCATTGAGAGTTGAGGTTTTAAAAACCTATGCTGTTTCCAGTTATCTTTCTGACTAGGGCTTGTGGATCAAATATAAGCTCTCAGCCACTGCTCAAGCACGCTGCACGCCTGCCTGATGCTATACGCATCACCTTTTTGTTCACTGATTATCTTCTGAAACTGTAAAGCCCCCAATAAACCTTCTTGTCTAAAAGTTGTCTCAGTCATGGTATTTCAGTGTAACACCAGAAGAGCAAGACACCAGCAGTGTGTGACAAGTTGGAATCTCTGAAAGGAGGGTGTGAAAGGTCACTGCATAGATTTTACTACAAAGTAAAATTTATGTTGCAAGAGACACTGGGAGATGATGTAGATGCCTGGAATGCTGGCCAGGAGAGAATTGCAGTTCTGGAGCAGAGTGAGCCTGAGAGAGACTGTGTGTGTTGCAGGTCCAGAGGATTCTATCATCAACACCGGGCACTGGGCTTGCAGCTGAAGGATTTGATGCTTACATTGTTAAGTTTGATTATTGTGTCAGTTTGATCTTTGAGGAAGGAATGTTTACTTTGTGACACTGAGCTGTTGGAAGCATAGAGATTGATTTTTGATTATACAAGTGATCACATTTAGTAGACAAGGTTGAGTCTCAGAAGAGACTTTTAAATAATGTTCAGACTCATGGTGGTTTGAATAAGAATGTCCCATCCCCCATAGGCTTGTATGTTTGAATGCTTGGTCATCAGAGGCATTATCTAGAAGAATTAGGAGTATGACTTTGTTGGGGTAGGCATAGTCTTGTTGGAGGAAGTGTTTACTGAGGATAGGGTGAGCTTTGAGGTTTCAGAGCTCAAGCCAGACCCAATGTCTACCTCAATTCCTGCAGTCTGAAGTTCCAGATGTAGAAGACTCTGCTACTTCTTTGACATTATGTCTGCTTGGGTGCTGTCATGCTTCCCGCCAGGGTGAAAATGGACTTAGACCTCTGAAACTGTAAGCAGGCCTCAGTTAAATGCTTTCCTTTGTAAGAGTTGTTTTGGGGGTTGGGAGTTTAGCTCAGTGGTAGAGGGCTTGCCTAGCAAGCACAAGGCCCTGGGTTCGGTCCCCAGCCCCGAAAAAAAAAAAGAAAAAAAAAAAAAAAAAAGTCTGTAAGAGTTGTTTTGGTTATGTTGTCTCCTCACAGCAATAGAACCCTAAGACAGAATTGTTAAACTGTGGAAACTTTCAAAATTGCAAAAAGTGTATTTTGCATCATGATATGGCTAGGAACCCATTGGGCAAAGAGAGGGAATGTTGTAGTTTGAGTGTGAAAGGTCCCCCATAGGTTCAATTCATTTTGACAATTAGTCCTAAACTAATTGGGCATGTTCCAGGAGGTTATAGAACTTTTAGGAGATGGAGCTTATTGAAGGAAGAAGGTCACTGGGAGTGGGCCTTAATGATTGTAGTTTACTCTTACTTCCTGTTTATTCCCTGATTTCTGACTGTGGATGCAAGATGACCAACTAAACTCCTGCTTCTCCTGCCATGAAGGTCCTACTTGCTGTCATGGTTTTTCTGGCATGATGGAATGATCCTCTTGAACTGGGAAGCACAATAAGTCCTACTATTTTATTTACGTAATATGCAAAGTTCAAGCTGTTCAGTCAGATTGTTAAAGATGGGAATTTATGTGTAGCTGCTACACATCCCTTGGCAAAGCATCTAGCTTCTCTCATGTTGCTCATCCAAAATAGGAACAATAATAATACTTACTTTACGGAGCTCCCTTAGGTATATGTGTATGTGTATATGTGTATGTGTGTGTGCGTGTATGTATATATATATATATATATATATATGTGTGTGTGTGTGTGTGTGTGTGTATGGGTATATGTGTATGTGTGTATGTATGTGTATATATATATGTGTATGGGTATATGTGTATGTGCATATGTGTGTATGTATGTGTATGTATATATATGTGTATATATGGGTATATGTGTATGTGTATATGTGTGTTTATATGTGTATGTGTATATGTATATATGTATCTGTATATATATTTGTATGTGTGTATGTATGTGTATATGTGTGTATGTGTATATATATGTGCATGTGTGTGTATATGTGTGTATATATATGTGTATGTGTGTATATGTGTGTATGTGTATATATGTGTTGTATATGTGTGTGTTTGTATGTGTATATGTGTGTGTATATATGTGTGTTTGTGTGTATTCCTTTGTGCTTCTATGCATTGTTGCTGCTGTTATATTAATTATCAGATGAAGGTACTGCTTTCCTTTCAAGACAAGAAATAAAAAGAAGGCTAAGAAAAGAAAATTAGAGCTCAAGAAATGACAGTGTTAACTGTCAGGTAAGTCATGATGCTCAGAGTTATCCCAGCACTCACAGTGAGGCCATGATGCTTTTCAGCTGAAACTAATCCCATGGAGCTTGGAGGTCAGACAAGATCACTCTAGAAATATAGTAAGTGGACTCAAAGCAATTAAGTGATTAGAACATTAGAACACAGACAGAAACAAGATTAAGGCAAGAAGCAAAAATTATAAACAATTATAAACATCTTTTTCTCCAAGATAACAGGAATCATGGTAGCTACCTTGCCAAGTATAGGTGCGACTTCACATTTAGCTGTCCCCTTAATTGATCATATTTGATAAAATATGCAGGTACACAGTCAATTTGTTTTTTTTTAAATATTACCCAATCTGAAGCAAACTCTGGTTTCCTGAACTCTGCCCAAAAGTCACCTGACAGTGTTACAGATCCTTCTGCACATCTCTGAGGAGTGTTAATGAGGGGTTCTCATTAACTAATCTATAATTCCAACATTATCTGACTCTACATATTTTTTGAGTGGTTGGAGAGCCTTGATACTTGTTCTTCCTGTGGTTCATATAGACCAAGAATTTCACAAGAGGCTTTCTGATGGCTAAATTAACTTGGAACTAGGGATACAATCTAGTTCTAAATATTTTCCTAGGTTTAATGGATGAAATTAATTGTGTTCATGTTTAGAGTCTACAAAATAATTGATAAAAGACAGATATTCATGGTAGAATTAAGCTTTGCTATATAATAGCCACTCTTGGCTATTAAATGTAGTAATGAAGAATAGAAAAAAACCACATCTGGGTAAAGCTTTAAAATTTCAAACAAGTACAGGTTATGGGAAAGATATCATTGCAAATTGGAAGTGTCATTATTCTGTACACATTGTTTAGAAAGAACCATGTAAAAGGAGAGTCCTGGGCTGGAAACAGGGCTCAGTTGTTAAGAACAATCACTACTCTTGCAGAAGACTGAAGTGTGGCTCCCAGCACTCAAGCCTGGTTGCTCACATTCACCGGTAACTCTACATGGGAATCCAATGTCTCCGGTCTCCACAAGCCCCTGTACACATGTGCACATGCCCACATATGAGAACACAGAGCACAGTACTTTTGGAAGTGAAGGTGTAAACCACTATGCTATGGGTTCAAGGCCAGTTTTCCTCTGTGATATAGTTGTAACTAGGGAAGAACAAATTGATAGAATGACTGAGAACTCCAAAACCTTTGTTTACTAATAATATAAGATACTCAATTGGGAGAGGGAATGTAAGTTAGCTATAATGTATATATACATATACATATATGTATATGTATATATCTCAATAGCAGTAGGGAAACAATATACTCATCATACAAGGAAGCAATAGTCCATTTCTGCACAATAGTAAAACTTATCATTCTACACTAATCCTTCAAATATGCTCTGCATTGAATTCTGATTCCTGTTAACTGAGGCTCTGACTATGAGAGTATCTCACTGATAATATAATTGTTGAAAAATATCATTAAATATTTTTGATCTCACTGTGTAACCCAGCCTGATCTTTAAACCCATGATCAATTTGTTTTGGCACTCTCACATGCTACCCTGAATAGTGGTCTTATTATTAATATAAGTTGGAAATTATTATTACTATTATTAATGTAACTGTATCACAATGTCTACATAGTGATATAAGCCCATTTGTGTGTTGTGTGTGTGTGTGTGTGTGTGTGTGTGTGTGTGTATGGTAGTGTTTGCTCTTGGAAGGATATATTGCAACAAAATTCTTAGTTCATATTTTAAAGTTGTAATTTTGCCCAGGAGCAGCAGGAGCCCTGCCTGAGACACCGCCAGAACCTGAAGGAAACAGACCGGATAAACAGTTCTCTGCACCCAAATCCCGTGGGAGGGAGAGCTAAACCTTCAGAGAGGCAGACACGCCTGCGAAACCAAAAAGACTGCTCTCTGCACACATTACTGATTCCAGAGGAAAACAATTGAGGCCATCTGGAACCCTGGTGCACGTGAGGCCTTTGGGAAGAAGCGGGCGTAGATCTTCCTGGTTGCTGCCACGGAGAGCCCGTGGGCAGAACACATAACTTGAGCCTTGGGACCACAGGTAAGACTAACTTATCTGCAAGTGACTTGCGGGTGGAATCGGGACAACAGAGGCAGAATCCCTCTAGGACCAGGCACGTCCTGTGTTTACGGATGTCCCACACCATGATCCTGGCCGCAGCAGCTCTCTGCTCCCCAGAACCCGTGGGAGAGAGGACCTCACCGCCTGGTCAGGTGGGCACTCCTGGAGGCTGCAGAGCGAAGAGACACCACTGCCCACCCCTGCCCACATACCTGACCCAAGAGGAAACTGTACAAGGCCTCTGGGTTCCTGTGGGGGAGGGCCCAGGAGCAGCAGGAGCCCTGCCTGAGACACCGCCGGATCCTGAAGGAAACAGACCGGATAAACAGTTCTCTGCACCCAAATCCCGTGGGAGGGAGAGCTAAACCTTCAGAGAGGCAGACACGCCTGCGAAACCAGAAGAGACTGCTCTCTACACATACCTGGTCAGAGGAAAAGCACGGAGGCCATCCTGGAACCCTGTGCCTGGAGGCCCCGGAAGGCGGCACAGATCTTTGGTTGCTACTCACATTGGAGGAGCCCGTGGGCCAGAACATGACGAACTTGAGCCTTAGGACCACAGGTAAAGACTAACTTATCTGCAAGTGACTTGCGGGTGGAATCGGGACAACAGAGGCAGAATCCCCTAGGACCAACCCCGTCCTGTGTTTTTGGATGTCCCCACCCGCGGATCGCCCGCGCAGCTCTCTGCTCCCAGAACCCGTGGGAGAGAGACCTCCGCCCTGTCAGTGGGCACTCCTGAGGCTGCAGAGCAGAAGACCACCAACACTGCCCCACCCCCCATCCCTGGCCCAAGAGGAAACTGTACGAGGCCTCTGGGTTCCTGTGGGAAGGGCCCAGGTGGGCAGAGCCCCTGCCTGAGACACAGAACCTGAAGAAACAGACGGATAAACAGTTCTCTACCCCAAATCCGATGGGAGGGAGGCTAAACCTTCAGAGAGGCAGACACCTTCTGAAACCAGAAAAGACTGCTCTCTACACACATTACTGATTCAGAGGCACGGAGCCATCTGGAACCCTGGTGCAGGGAGGCCGGAAGAGGCCAGCGCATAGATCTTCCTGATTTGCTGCCACCTCAAGCCCGTGGAAGCGCTGTGGCGAACTTGAGCCTCGGGACCACAGAGTGAGACCAACTTTTCTTTCTGCAAGTGACCTGCCTGGTGAACTCAAGAGCACAGGTCCCACAAGAACAACTGAAAACCTGTA